>NC_086448.1:8031487-8331487 GCF_028390025.1 Pseudophryne corroboree
TCACTATACAGCACAGCCACTGGTGAGACTCTGGACACAGCACAGCAAGTATAACAGAGTACAGCACACAGCAGAGTGCCCCTATACACAGTCACTATACAGCACAGCCACTGGTGAGACTCTGGACACAGCACAGCCAGTATAAACAGAGTACAGCACACAGCAGCGTGCCCCCTATACACAGTCACTATACAGCACAGCCACTGGTGAGACTCTGGACACAGCACCAGGCCAGTATAACAGAGTACAGCACACAGCAGCGTGCCCCCTATACACAGTCACTATACAGCACAGCCACTGGTGAGACTCTGGACACAGCACAGCCAGTATAACAGAGTACAGCACAGCACACAGCAGCGTGCCCCCTATACACAGTCACTATACAGCACAGCCACTGGTGAGACTCTGGACACAGCACAGCCAGTATAACAGAGTACAGCACACAGCAGCGTGCCCCCTATACACAGTCACTATACAGCACAGCCACTGGTGAGACTCTGGACACAGCACAGCCAGTATAACAGAGTACAGCACACAGCAGCGTGCCCCTATACACAGTCACTATACAGCACAGCCACTGGTGAGACTCTGGACACAGCACAGCCAGTATAACAGAGTACAGCACACAGCAGCGTGCCCCCTATACACAGTCACTATACAGCACAGCCACTAGGTGAGACTCTGGACACAGCACAGCCAGTATACAGAGTACAGCACAGCACACAGCAGCGTGCCCCCTATACACAGTCACTATACAGCACAGCCACTGGTGAGACTCTGGACACAGCACAGCAAGTATAACAGAGTACAGCACACAGCAGCGTGCCCCCTATACACAGTCACTATACAGCACAGCCACTGGTGAGACTCTGGACACAGCACAGCAAGTATAACAGAGTACAGCACACAGCAGCGTGCCCCCTATACACAGTCACTATACAGCACAGCCACTGGTGAGACTCTGGACACAGCACAGCCAGTATAACAGAGTACAGCACAGCACACAGCAGCGTGCCCCCTATACACAGTCACTATACAGCACAGCCACTGGTGAGACTCTGGACACAGCACAGCAAGTATAACAGAGTACAGCACACAGCAGCAGCGTGCCCCCTATACACAGTCACTATACAGCACAGCCACTGGTGAGACTCTGGACACAGCACAGCCAGTATAACAGAGTACAGCACACAGCAGCGTGCCCCCTATACACAGTCACTATACAGCACAGCCACTGGTGAGACTCTGGACACAGCACAGCCAGTATAACAGAGTACAGCACACAGCAGCGTGCCCCCTATACACAGTCACTATACAGCACAGCCACTGGTGAGACTCTGGACACAGCACAGCCAGTATAACAGAGTACAGCACAGCACACAGCAGCGTGCCCCCTATACACAGTCACTATACAGCACAGCCACTGGTGAGACTCTGGACACAGCACAGCCAGTATAACAGAGTACAGCACACAGCAGCGTGCCCCCTATACACAGTCACTATACAGCACAGCCACTGGTGAGACTCTGGACACAGCACAGCAAGTATAACAGAGTACAGCACAGCAACAGCAGCGTGCCCCCTATACACAGTCACTATACAGCACAGCCACTGGTGAGACTCTGGACACAGCACAGCCAGTATAACAGAGTACAGCACACAGCAGCGTGCCCCCTATACACAGTCACTATACAGCACAGCCACTGGTGAGACTCTGGACACAGCACAGCCAGTATAACAGAGTACAGCACACAGCAGCGTGCCCCCTATACACAGTCACTATACAGCACAGCCACTGGTGAGACTCTGGACACAGCACAGCAAGTATAACAGAGTACAGCACACAGCAGCGTGCCCCCTATACACAGTCACTATACAGCACAGCCACTGGTGAGACTCTGGACACAGCACAGCCAGTATAACAGAGTACAGCACAGCACACAGCAGCGTGCCCCCTATACACAGTCACTATACAGCACAGCCACTGGTGAGACTCTGGACACAGCACAGCCAGTATAGCAGAGTACAGCACAGCACACAGCAGCGTGCCCCCTATACACAGTCACTATACAGCACAGCCACTGGTGAGACTCTGGACACAGCACAGCCAAGTATAACAGAGTACAGACAGCACACAGCAGCGTGCCCCCTATACACAGTCACTATACAGCACAGCCACTGGTGAGACTCTGGACACAGCACAGCCAGTATAACAGAGTACAGCACACAGCAGCGTGCCCCCTATACACAGTCACTATACAGCACAGCCACTGGTGAGACTCTGGACACAGCACAGCCAGTATAACAGAGTACAGCACAGCACACAGCAGCGTGCCCCCTATACACAGTCACTATACAGCACAGCCACTGGTGAGACTCTGGACACAGCACAGCCAGTATAGCAGAGTACAGCACAGCACACAGCAGCGTGCCCCCTATACACAGTCACTATACAGCACAGCCACTGGTGAGACTCTGGACACAGCACAGCCAGTATAGCAGAGTACAGCACAGCACACAGCAGCGTGCCCCCTATACACAGTCACTATACAGCACAGCCACTGGTGAGACTCTGGACACAGCACAGCCAGTATAGCAGAGTACAGCACAGCACACAGCAGCGTGCCCCCTATACACAGTCACTATACAGCACAGCCACTGGTGAGACTCTGGACACAGCACAGCCAGTATAACAGAGTAACAGCAGCACAGCAGCGTGCCCCCTATACACAGTCACTATACAGCACAGCCACTGGTGAGACTCTGGACACAGCACAGCCAGTATAGCAGAGTACAGCACAGCACACAGCAGCGTGCCCCCTATACACAGTCACTATACAGCACAGCCACTGGTGAGACTCTGGACACAGCACAGCCAGTATAGCAGAGTACAGCACAGCACACAGCAGCGTGCCCCCTATACACAGTCACTATACAGCACAGCCACTGGTGAGACTCTGGACACAGCACAGCAAGTATAACAGAGTACAGTACAGCACACAGCAGCGTGCCCCCTATACACAGTCACTATACAGCACAGCCACTGGTGAGACTCTGGACACAGCACAGCCAGTATAACAGAGTACAGCACACAGCAGCGTGCCCCCTATACACAGTCACTATACAGCACAGCCACTGGTGAGACTCTGGACACAGCACAGCAAGTATAACAGAGTACAGCACAGCACACAGCAGCGTGCCCCCTATACACAGTCACTATACAGCACAGCCACTGGTGAGACTCTGGACACAGCACAGCCAGTATAGCAGAGTACAGCACAGCACACAGCAGCGTGCCCCCTATACACAGTCACTATACAGCACAGCCACTGGTGAGACTCTGGACACAGCACAGCCAGTATAGCAGAGTACAGCACAGCACACAGCAGCGTGCCCCCTATACACAGTCACTATACAGCACAGCCACTGGTGAGACTCTGGACACAGCACAGCCAGTATAGCAGAGTACAGCACAGCACACAGCAGCGTGCCCCCTATACACAGTCACTATACAGCACAGCCACTGGTGAGACTCTGGACACAGCACAGCCAGTATAACAGAGTACAGCACACAGCAGCGTGCCCCCTATACACAGTCACTATACAGCACAGCCACTGGTGAGACTCTGGACACAGCACAGCCAGTATAACAGAGTACAGCACAGCACACAGCAGCGTGCCCCCTATACACAGTCACTATACAGCACAGCCACTGGTGAGACTCTGGACACAGCACAGCCAGTATAACAGAGTACAGCACACAGCAGCGTGCCCCCTATACACAGTCACTATACAGCACAGCCACTGGTGAGACTCTGGACACAGCACAGCCAGTATAACAGAGTACAGCACAGCACAGCAGCGTGCCCCCTATACACAGTCACTATACAGCACAGCCACTGGTGAGACTCTGGACACAGCACAGCCAGTATAACAGAGTACAGCACACAGCAGCGTGCCCCCTATACACAGTCACTATACAGCACAGCCACTGGTGAGACTCTGGACACAGCACAGCCAGTATAGCAGAGTACAGCACAGCACACAGCAGCGTGCCCCCTATACACAGTCACTATACAGCACAGCCACTGGTGAGACTCTGGACACAGCACAGCCAGTATAAGCAGAGTACAGCACAGCACAGCAGCGTGCCCCCTATACACAGTCACTATACAGCACAGCCACTGGTGAGACTCTGGACACAGCACAGCCAGTATAGCAGAGTACAGCACAGCACACAGCAGCGTGCCCCCTATACACAGTCACTATACAGCACAGCCACTGGTGAGACTCTGGACACAGCACAGCCAGTATAACAGAGTACAGCACAGCACAGCAGCGTGCCCCCTATACACAGTCACTATACAGCACAGCCACTGGTGAGACTCTGGACACAGCACAGCCAGTATAACAGAGTACAGGCACACAGCAGCGTGCCCCCTATACACAGTCACTATACAGCACAGCCACTGGTGAGACTCTGGACACAGCACAGCCAGTATAACAGAGTACAGCACACAGCAGCGTGCCCCCTATACACAGTCACTATACAGCACAGCCACTGGTGAGACTCTGGACACAGCACAGCAAGTATAAGCAGAGTACAGCACAGCACACAGCAGCGTGCCCCCTATACACAGTCACTATACAGCACAGCCACTGGTGAGACTCTGGACACAGCACAGCCAGTATAACAGAGTACAGCACACAGCAGCGTGCCCCCTATACACAGTCACTATACAGCACAGCCACTGGTGAGACTCTGGACACAGCACAGCCAGTATAGCAGAGTACAGCACAGCACACAGCAGCGTGCCCCCTATACACAGTCACTATACAGCACAGCCACTGGTGAGACTCTGGACACAGCACAGCCAGTATAACAGAGTACAGCACACAGCAGCGTGCCCCCTATACACAGTCACTATACAGCACAGCCACTGGTGAGACTCTGGACACAGCACAGCCAGTATAGCAGAGTACAGCACAGCACACAGCAGCGTGCCCCCTATACACAGTCACTATACAGCACAGCCACTGGTGAGACTCTGGACACAGCACAGCCAGTATAACAGAGTACAGCACACAGCAGCGTGCCCCCTATACACAGTCACTATACAGCACAGCCACTGGTGAGACTCTGGACACAGCACAGCCAGTATAACAGAGTACAGCACACAGCAGCGTGCCCCCTATACACAGTCACTATACAGCACAGCCACTGGTGAGACTCTGGACACAGCACAGCCAGTATAGCAGAGTACAGCACAGCACACAGCAGCGTGCCCCCTATACACAGTCACTATACAGCACAGCCACTGGTGAGACTCTGGACACAGCACAGCCAGTATAGCAGAGTACAGCACAGCACACAGCAGCGTGCCCCCTATACACAGTCACTATACAGCACAGCCACTGGTGAGACTCTGGACACAGCACAGCCAGTATAGCAGAGTACAGCACAGCACACAGCAGCGTGCCCCCTATACACAGTCACTATACAGCACAGCCACTGGTGAGACTCTGGACACAGCACAGCCAGTATAGCAGAGTACAGCACAGCACACAGCAGCGTGCCCCCTATACACAGTCACTATACAGCACAGCCACTGGTGAGACTCTGGACACAGCACAGCCAAGTATAACAGAGTACAGACAGCACACAGCAGCGTGCCCCCTATACACAGTCACTATACAGCACAGCCACTGGTGAGACTCTGGACACAGCACAGCCAGTATAACAGAGTACAGCACACAGCAGCGTGCCCCCTATACACAGTCACTATACAGCACAGCCACTGGTGAGACTCTGGACACAGCACAGCCAGTATAACAGAGTACAGCACAGCACACAGCAGCGTGCCCCCTATACACAGTCACTATACAGCACAGCCACTGGTGAGACTCTGGACACAGCACAGCCAGTATAGCAGAGTACAGCACAGCACACAGCAGCGTGCCCCCTATACACAGTCACTATACAGCACAGCCACTGGTGAGACTCTGGACACAGCACAGCCAGTATAGCAGAGTACAGCACAGCACACAGCAGCGTGCCCCCTATACACAGTCACTATACAGCACAGCCACTGGTGAGACTCTGGACACAGCACAGCCAGTATAGCAGAGTACAGCACAGCACACAGCAGCGTGCCCCCTATACACAGTCACTATACAGCACAGCCACTGGTGAGACTCTGGACACAGCACAGCCAGTATAACAGAGTACAGCACACAGCAGCGTGCCCCCTATACACAGTCACTATACAGCACAGCCACTGGTGAGACTCTGGACACAGCACAGCCAGTATAACAGAGTACAGCACAGCACACAGCAGCGTGCCCCCTATACACAGTCACTATACAGCACAGCCACTGGTGAGACTCTGGACACAGCACAGCCAGTATAACAGAGTACAGCACACAGCAGCGTGCCCCCTATACACAGTCACTATACAGCACAGCCACTGGTGAGACTCTGGACACAGCACAGCAAGTATAACAGAGTACAGCACACAGCAGCGTGCCCCCTATACACAGTCACTATACAGCACAGCCACTGGTGAGACTCTGGACACAGCACAGCCAGTATAACAGAGTACAGCACACAGCAGTGTGCCCCTATACACAGTCTATACAGCACAGCCACTGGTGAGACTCTGGACACAGCACAGCCAGTATAGCAGAGTACAGCACAGCACACAGCAGCGTGCCCCCTATACACAGTCACTATACAGCACAGCCACTGGTGAGACTCTGGACACAGCACAGCCAGTATAACAGAGTACAGCACACAGCAGCGTGCCCCTATACACAGTCACTATACAGCACAGCCACTGGTGAGACTCTGGACACAGCACAGCCAGTATAACAGAGTACAGCACACAGCAGCGTGCCCCCTATACACAGTCACTATACAGCACAGCCACTGGTGAGACTCTGGACACAGCACAGCCAGTATAGCAGAGTACAGCACAGCACACAGCAGCGTGCCCCCTATACACAGTCACTATACAGCACAGCCACTGGTGAGACTCTGGACACAGCACAGCCAGTATAGCAGAGTACAGCACAGCACACAGCAGCGTGCCCCCTATACACAGTCACTATACAGCACAGCCACTGGTGAGACTCTGGACACAGCACAGCCAGTATAGCAGAGTACAGCACAGCACACAGCAGCGTGCCCCCTATACACAGTCACTATACAGCACAGCCACTGGTGAGACTCTGGACACAGCACAGCCAGTATAACAGAGTACAGTACAGCACACAGCAGCGTGCCCCCTATACACAGTCACTATACAGCACAGCCACTGGTGAGACTCTGGACACAGCACAGCCAGTATAACAGAGTACAGCACACAGCAGCGTGCCCCCTATACACAGTCACTATACAGCACAGCCACTGGTGAGACTCTGGACACAGCACAGCAGTATAACAGAGTACAGCACAGCACACAGCAGCGTGCCCCCTATACACAGTCACTATACAGCACAGCCACTGGTGAGACTCTGGACACAGCACAGCCAGTATAGCAGAGTACAGCACAGCACACAGCAGCGTGCCCCCTATACACAGTCACTATACAGCACAGCCACTGGTGAGACTCTGGACACAGCACAGCCAGTATAGCAGAGTACAGCACAGCACACAGCAGCGTGCCCCCTATACACAGTCACTATACAGCACAGCCACTGGTGAGACTCTGGACACAGCACAGCCAGTATAGCAGAGTACAGCACAGCACACAGCAGCGTGCCCCCTATACACAGTCACTATACAGCACAGCCACTGGTGAGACTCTGGACACAGCACAGCCAGTATAACAGAGTACAGCACACAGCAGCGTGCCCCCTATACACAGTCACTATACAGCACAGCCACTGGTGAGACTCTGGACACAGCACAGCCAGTATAACAGAGTACAGCACAGCACACAGCAGCGTGCCCCCTATACACAGTCACTATACAGCACAGCCACTGGTGAGACTCTGGACACAGCACAGCCAGTATAACAGAGTACAGCACACAGCAGCGTGCCCCCTATACACAGTCACTATACAGCACAGCCACTGGTGAGACTCTGGACACAGCACAGCAAGTATAACAGAGTACAGCACACAGCAGCGTGCCCCCTATACACAGTCACTATACAGCACAGCCACTGGTGAGACTCTGGACACAGCACAGCCAGTATAACAGAGTACAGCACACAGCAGCGTGCCCCCTATACACAGTCACTATACAGCACAGCCACTGGTGAGACTCTGGACACAGCACAGCCAGTATAGCAGAGTACAGCACAGCACACAGCAGCGTGCCCCCTATACACAGTCACTATACAGCACAGCCACTGGTGAGACTCTGGACACAGCACAGCCAGTATAACAGAGTACAGCACGACAGCAGCGTGCCCCCTATACACAGTCACTATACAGCACAGCCACTGGTGAGACTCTGGACACAGCACAGCCAGTATAGCAGAGTACAGCACAGCACACAGCAGCGTGCCCCCTATACACAGTCACTATACAGCACAGCCACTGGTGAGACTCTGGACACAGCACAGCCAGTATAACAGAGTACAGCACACAGCAGCGTGCCCCCTATACACAGTCACTATACAGCACAGCCACTGGTGAGACTCTGGACACAGCACAGCCAGTATAAGCAGAGTACAGCAGCACAGCAGCGTGCCCCCTATACACAGTCACTATACAGCACAGCCACTGGTGAGACTCTGGACACAGCACAGCCAGTATAACAGAGTACAGCACACAGCAGCGTGCCCCTATACACAGTCACTATACAGCACAGCCACTGGTGAGACTCTGGACACAGCACAGCCAGTATAACAGAGTACAGCACAGCACACAGCAGCGTGCCCCCTATACACAGTCACTATACAGCACAGCCACTGGTGAGACTCTGGACACAGCACAGCCAGTATAACAGAGTACAGCACACAGCAGCGTGCCCCCTATACACAGTCACTATACAGCACAGCCACTGGTGAGACTCTGGACACAGCACAGCCAGTATAGCAGAGTACAGCACAGCACACAGCAGCGTGCCCCCTATACACAGTCACTATACAGCACAGCCACTGGTGAGACTCTGGACACAGCACAGCCAGTATAACAGAGTACAGCACACAGCAGCGTGCCCCCTATACACAGTCACTATACAGCACAGCCACTGGTGAGACTCTGGACACAGCACAGCCAGTATAACAGAGTACAGCAGCACAGCAGCGTGCCCCCTATACACAGTCACTATACAGCACAGCCACTGGTGAGACTCTGGACACAGCACAGCCAGTATAGCAGAGTACAGCACAGCACACAGCAGCGTGCCCCCTATACACAGTCACTATACAGCACAGCCACTGGTGAGACTCTGGACACAGCACAGCCAGTATAACAGAGTACAGCACACAGCAGCGTGCCCCCTATACACAGTCACTATACAGCACAGCCACTGGTGAGACTCTGGACACAGCACAGCCAGTATAACAGAGTACAGCACACAGCAGCGTGCCCCCTATACACAGTCACTATACAGCACAGCCACTGGTGAGACTCTGGACACAGCACAGCAAGTATAACAGAGTACAGCACAGCACACAGCAGCGTGCCCCCTATACACAGTCACTATACAGCACAGCCACTGGTGAGACTCTGGACACAGCACAGCCAGTATAAGCAGAGTACAGCACAGCACACAGCAGCGTGCCCCCTATACACAGTCACTATACAGCACAGCCACTGGTGAGACTCTGGACACAGCACAGCCAGTATAGCAGAGTACAGCACAGCACACAGCAGCGTGCCCCCTATACACAGTCACTATACAGCACAGCCACTGGTGAGACTCTGGACACAGCACAGCCAGTATAGCAGAGTACAGCACAGCACACAGCAGCGTGCCCCCTATACACAGTCACTATACAGCACAGCCACTGGTGAGACTCTGGACACAGCACAGCCAGTATAACAGAGTACAGCACACAGCAGCGTGCCCCCTATACACAGTCACTATACAGCACAGCCACTGGTGAGACTCTGGACACAGCACAGCCAGTATAACAGAGTACAGCACAGCACACAGCAGCGTGCCCCCTATACACAGTCACTATACAGCACAGCCACTGGTGAGACTCTGGACACAGCACAGCCAGTATAACAGAGTACAGCACACAGCAGCGTGCCCCCTATACACAGTCACTATACAGCACAGCCACTGGTGAGACTCTGGACACAGCACAGCAAGTATAACAGAGTACAGCACACAGCAGCGTGCCCCCTATACACAGTCACTATACAGCACAGCCACTGGTGAGACTCTGGACACAGCACAGCCAGTATAACAGAGTACAGCACACAGCAGCGTGCCCCCTATACACAGTCACTATACAGCACAGCCACTGGTGAGACTCTGGACACAGCACAGCCAGTATAGCAGAGTACAGCACAGCACACAGCAGCGTGCCCCCTATACACAGTCACTATACAGCACAGCCACTGGTGAGACTCTGGACACAGCACAGCCAGTATAACAGAGTACAGCACAGCAGCAGCGTGCCCCCTATACACAGTCACTATACAGCACAGCCACTGGTGAGACTCTGGACACAGCACAGCCAGTATAGCGGAGTACAGCACAGCACACAGCAGCGTGCCCCCTATACACAGTCACTATACAGCACAGCCACTGGTGAGACTCTGGACACAGCACAGCCAGTATAACAGAGTACAGCACACAGCAGCGTGCCCCCTATACACAGTCATTATACAGCACAGCCACTGGTGAGACTCTGGACACAGCACAGCCAGTATAACAGAGTACAGCACACAGCAGCGTGCCCCCTATACACAGTCACTATACAGCACAGCCACTGGTGAGACTCTGGACACAGCACAGCCAGTATAACAGAGTACAGCACACAGCAGCGTGCCCCCTATACACAGTCACTATACAGCACAGCCACTGGTGAGACTCTGGACACAGCACAGCAAGTATAACAGAGTACAGCACAGCACACAGCAGCGTGCCCCCTATACACAGTCACTATACAGCACAGCCACTGGTGAGACTCTGGACACAGCACAGCCAGTATAACAGAGTACAGCACACAGCAGCGTGCCCCCTATACACAGTCACTATACAGCACAGCCACTGGTGAGACTCTGGACACAGCACAGCCAGTATAGCAGAGTACAGCACAGCACACAGCAGCGTGCCCCCTATACACAGTCACTATACAGCACAGCCACTGGTGAGACTCTGGACACAGCACAGCCAGTATAACAGAGTACAGCACACAGCAGCGTGCCCCCTATACACAGTCACTATACAGCACAGCCACTGGTGAGACTCTGGACACAGCACAGCCAGTATAACAGAGTACAGCACACAGCAGCGTGCCCCCTATACACAGTCACTATACAGCACAGCCACTGGTGAGACTCTGGACACAGCACAGCCAGTATAGCAGAGTACAGCACAGCACACAGCAGCGTGCCCCCTATACACAGTCACTATACAGCACAGCCACTGGTGAGACTCTGGACACAGCACAGCCAGTATAACAGAGTACAGCACACAGCAGCGTGCCCCCTATACACAGTCACTATACAGCACAGCCACTGGTGAGACTCTGGACACAGCACAGCCAGTATAGCAGAGTACAGCACAGCACACAGCAGCGTGCCCCCTATACACAGTCACTATACAGCACAGCCACTGGTGAGACTCTGGACACAGCACAGCCAGTATAGCAGAGTACAGCAACAGCACACAGCAGCGTGCCCCCTATACACAGTCACTATACAGCACAGCCACTGGTGAGACTCTGGACACAGCACAGCCAGTATAACAGAGTACAGCACACAGCAGCTGTGCCCATTATACACAGTCACTATACAGCACAGCCACTGGTGAGACTCTGGACACAGCACAGCCAGTATAACAGAGTACAGCACACAACAGCGTGCCCCCCTATACACAGTCACTATACAGCACAGCCACTGGTGAGACTCTGGACACAGCACAGCCAGTATAACAGAGTACAGCACACAGCAGCGTGCCCCCTATACACAGTCACTATACAGCACAGCCACTGGTGAGACTCTGGACACAGCACAGCCAGTATAACAGAGTACAGCACAGCACACAGCAGCGTGCCCCCTATACACAGTCACTATACAGCACAGCCACTGGTGAGACTCTGGACACAGCACAGCAAGTATAACAGAGTACAGCACACAGCAGAGTGCCCCATATACACAGTCACTATACAGCACAGCCACTGGTGAGACTCTGGACACAGCACAGCCAGTATAACAGAGTACAGCACACAGCAGTGTGCCCCTTATACACAGTCACTATACAGCACAGCCACTGGTGAGACTCTGGACACAGCACAGCCAGTATAACAGAGTACAGCACACAGCAGCGTGCCCCCTATACACAGTCACTATACAGCACAGCCACTGGTGAGACTCTGGACACAGCACAGCCAGTATAGCAGAGTACAGCACAGCACACAGCAGCGTGCCCCCTATACACAGTCACTATACAGCACAGCCACTGGTGAGACTCTGGACACAGCACAGCCAGTATAACAGAGTTCAGCACACAGCAGCGTGCCCCCTATACACAGTCACTATACAGCACAGCCACTGGTGAGACTCTGGACACAGCACAGCAAGTATAACAGAGTACAGCACAGCACACAGCAGCGTGCCCCCTATACACAGTCACTATACAGCACAGCCACTGGTGAGACTCTGGACACAGCACAGCCAGTATAACAGAGTACAGCACACAGCAGCGTGCCCCCTATACACAGTCACTATACAGCACAGCCACTGGTGAGACTCTGGACACAGCACAGCCAGTATAGCAGAGTACAGCACAGCACACAGCAGCGTGCCCCCTATACACAGTCACTATACAGCACAGCCACTGGTGAGACTCTGGACACAGCACAGCCAGTATAACAGAGTACAGCACACAGCAGCGTGCCCCCTATACACAGTCACTATACAGCACAGCCACTGGTGAGACTCTGGACACAGCACAGCCAGTATAACAGAGTACAGCACACAGCAGCGTGCCCCCTATACACAGTCACTATACAGCACAGCCACTGGTGAGACTCTGGACACAGCACAGCCAGTATAGCAGAGTACAGCACAGCACACAGCAGCGTGCCCCCTATACACAGTCACTATACAGCACAGCCACTGGTGAGACTCTGGACACAGCACAGCCAGTATAACAGAGTACAGCACACAGCAGCGTGCCCCCTATACACAGTCACTATACAGCACAGCCACTGGTGAGACTCTGGACACAGCACAGCCAGTATAGCAGAGTACAGCACAGCACACAGCAGCGTGCCCCCTATACACAGTCACTATACAGCACAGCCACTGGTGAGACTCTGGACACAGCACAGCCAGTATAGCAGAGTACAGCACAGCACACAGCAGCGTGCCCCCTATACACAGTCACTATACAGCACAGCCACTGGTGAGACTCTGGACACAGCACAGCCAGTATAACAGAGTACAGCACACAGCAGTGTGCCCCTTATACACAGTCACTATACAGCACAGCCACTGGTGAGACTCTGGACACAGCACAGCCAGTATAACAGAGTACAGCACACAGCAGCGTGCCCCCTATACACAGTCACTATACAGCACAGCCACTGGTGAGACTCTGGACACAGCACAGCCAGTATAGCAGAGTACAGCACAGCACACAGCAGCGTGCCCCCTATACACAGTCACTATACAGCACAGCCACTGGTGAGACTCTGGACACAGCACAGCCAGTATAACAGAGTACAGCACACAGCAGCGTGCCCCCTATACACAGTCACTATACAGCACAGCCACTGGTGAGACTCTGGACACAGCACAGCAAGTATAACAGAATACAGCACACAGCACACAGCAGCGTGCCCCCTATACACAGTCATTATACAGCACAGCCACTGGTGAGACTCTGGACACAGCACAGCCAGTATAACAGAGTACAGCACACAGCAGCGTGCCCCCTATACACAGTCACTATACAGCACAGCCACTGGTGAGACTCTGGACACAGCACAGCCAGTATAACAGAGTACAGCACAGCACACAGCAGCGTGCCCCCTATACACAGTCACTATACAGCACAGCCACTGGTGAGACTCTGGACACAGAACAGCCAGTATAACAGAGTACAGCACACAGCAGTGTGCCCCTTATACACAGTCACTATACAGCACAGCCACTGGTGAGACTCTGGACACAGCACAGCCAGTATAACAGAGTACAGCACACAGCAGCGTGCCCCCTATACACAGTCACTATACAGCACAGCCACTGGTGAGACTCTGGACACAGCACAGCCAGTATAGCAGAGTACAGCACAGCACACAGCAGCGTGCCCCCTATACACAGTCACTATACAGCACAGCCACTGGTGAGACTCTGGACACAGCACAGCCAGTATAACAGAGTACAGCACACAGCAGCGTGCCCCCTATACACAGTCACTATACAGCACAGCCACTGGTGAGACTCTGGACACAGCACAGCCAGTATAACAGAGTACAGCACACAGCAGCGTGCCCCCTATACACAGTCACTATACAGCACAGCCACTGGTGAGACTCTGGACACAGCACAGCAAGTATAACAGAGTACAGCACACAGCACACAGCAGCGTGCCCCCTATACACAGTCATTATACAGCACAGCCACTGGTGAGACTCTGGACACAGCACAGCCAGTATAACAGAGTACAGCACACAGCAGCGTGCCCCCTATACACAGTCACTATACAGCACAGCCACTGGTGAGACTCTGGACACAGCACAGCCAGTATAACAGAGTACAGCACAGCACACAGCAGCGTGCCCCCTATACACAGTCACTATACAGCACAGCCACTGGTGAGACTCTGGACACAGCACAGCAAGTATAACAGAGTACAGCACACAGCAGCGTGCCCCCTATACACAGTCACTATACAGCACAGCCACTGGTGAGACTCTGGACACAGCACAGCCAGTATAACAGAGTACAGCACAGCACACAGCAGTGTGCCCCCTATACACAGTAACTGTACAGCACAGCCACTGGTGAGACTCTGGACACAGCACAGCAAGTATAATAGAGTACAGTACAGCACACAGCAGCGTGCCCCCTATACACAGTCATTATACAGCACAGCCACTGGTGAGACTCTGGACACAGCACAGCCAGTATAGCAGAGTACAGCACAGCACACAGCAGCGTGCCCCCTATACACAGTCACTATACAGCACAGCCACTGGTGAGACTCTGGACACAGCACAGCAAGTATAACAGAGTACAGTACAGCACACAGCAGCGTGCCCCCTATACACAGTCACTATACAGCACAGCCACTTGTGAGACTCTGGACACAGCACAGCCAGTATAGCAGAGTACAGCACACAGCAGCGTGCCCCCTATACACAGTCACTATACAGCACAGCCACTGGTGAGACTCTGGACACAGCACAGCCAGTATAACAGAGTACAGCACACAGCAGCGTGCCCCCTATACACAGTCACTATACAGCACAGCCACTGGTGAGACTCTGGACACAGCACAGCAAGTATAACAGAGTACAGCACAGCACACAGCAGCGTGCCCCCTATATACAGTCACTATACAGCACAGCCACTGGTGAGACTCTGGACACAGCACAGCCAGTATAACAGAGTACAGCACAGCACACAGCAGCGTGCCCCCTATACACAGTCACTATACAGCACAGCCACTGGTGAGACTCTGGACACAGCACAGCAAGTATAACAGAGTACAGCACACAGCAGAGTGCCCCATATACACAGTCACTATACAGCACAGCCACTGGTGAGACTCTGGACACAGCACAGCCAGTATAACAGAGTACAGCACACAGCAGTGTGCCCCTTATACACAGTCACTATACAGCACAGCCACTGGTGAGACTCTGGACACAGCACAGCCAGTATAACAGAGTACAGCACACAGCAGCGTGCCCCCCTATACACAGTCACTATACAGCACAGCCACTGGTGAGACTCTGGACACAGCACAGCCAGTATAGCAGAGTACAGCACAGCACACAGCAGCGTGCCCCCTATACACAGTCACTATACAGCACAGCCACTGGTGAGACTCTGGACACAGCACAGCCAGTATAACAGAGTTCAGCACACAGCAGCGTGCCCCCTATACACAGTCACTATACAGCACAGCCACTGGTGAGACTCTGGACACAGCACAGCAAGTATAACAGAGTACAGCACAGCACACAGCAGCGTGCCCCCTATACACAGTCACTATACAGCACAGCCACTGGTGAGACTCTGGACACAGCACAGCCAGTATAACAGAGTACAGCACACAGCAGCGTGCCCCCTATACACAGTCACTATACAGCACAGCCACTGGTGAGACTCTGGACACAGCACAGCCAGTATAGCAGAGTACAGCACAGCACACAGCAGCGTGCCCCCTATACACAGTCACTATACAGCACAGCCACTGGTGAGACTCTGGACACAGCACAGCCAGTATAACAGAGTACAGCACACAGCAGCGTGCCCCCTATACACAGTCACTATACAGCACAGCCACTGGTGAGACTCTGGACACAGCACAGCCAGTATAACAGAGTACAGCACACAGCAGCGTGCCCCCTATACACAGTCACTATACAGCACAGCCACTGGTGAGACTCTGGACACAGCACAGCCAGTATAGCAGAGTACAGCACAGCACACAGCAGCGTGCCCCCTATACACAGTCACTATACAGCACAGCCACTGGTGAGACTCTGGACACAGCACAGCCAGTATAACAGAGTACAGCACACAGCAGCGTGCCCCCTATACACAGTCACTATACAGCACAGCCACTGGTGAGACTCTGGACACAGCACAGCCAGTATAGCAGAGTACAGCACAGCACACAGCAGCGTGCCCCCTATACACAGTCACTATACAGCACAGCCACTGGTGAGACTCTGGACACAGCACAGCCAGTATAGCAGAGTACAGCACAGCACACAGCAGCGTGCCCCCTATACACAGTCACTATACAGCACAGCCACTGGTGAGACTCTGGACACAGCACAGCCAGTATAACAGAGTACAGCACACAGCAGTGTGCCCCTTATACACAGTCACTATACAGCACAGCCACTGGTGAGACTCTGGACACAGCACAGCCAGTATAACAGAGTACAGCACACAGCAGCGTGCCCCCTATACACAGTCACTATACAGCACAGCCACTGGTGAGACTCTGGACACAGCACAGCCAGTATAGCAGAGTACAGCACAGCACACAGCAGCGTGCCCCCTATACACAGTCACTATACAGCACAGCCACTGGTGAGACTCTGGACACAGCACAGCCAGTATAACAGAGTACAGCACACAGCAGCGTGCCCCCTATACACAGTCACTATACAGCACAGCCACTGGTGAGACTCTGGACACAGCACAGCAAGTATAACAGAATACAGCACACAGCACACAGCAGCGTGCCCCCTATACACAGTCATTATACAGCACAGCCACTGGTGAGACTCTGGACACAGCACAGCCAGTATAACAGAGTACAGCACACAGCAGCGTGCCCCCTATACACAGTCACTATACAGCACAGCCACTGGTGAGACTCTGGACACAGCACAGCCAGTATAACAGAGTACAGCACAGCACACAGCAGCGTGCCCCCTATACACAGTCACTATACAGCACAGCCACTGGTGAGACTCTGGACACAGAACAGCCAGTATAACAGAGTACAGCACACAGCAGTGTGCCCCTTATACACAGTCACTATACAGCACAGCCACTGGTGAGACTCTGGACACAGCACAGCCAGTATAACAGAGTACAGCACACAGCAGCGTGCCCCCTATACACAGTCACTATACAGCACAGCCACTGGTGAGACTCTGGACACAGCACAGCCAGTATAGCAGAGTACAGCACAGCACACAGCAGCGTGCCCCCTATACACAGTCACTATACAGCACAGCCACTGGTGAGACTCTGGACACAGCACAGCCAGTATAACAGAGTACAGCACACAGCAGCGTGCCCCCTATACACAGTCACTATACAGCACAGCCACTGGTGAGACTCTGGACACAGCACAGCCAGTATAACAGAGTACAGCACACAGCAGCGTGCCCCCTATACACAGTCACTATACAGCACAGCCACTGGTGAGACTCTGGACACAGCACAGCAAGTATAACAGAGTACAGCACACAGCACACAGCAGCGTGCCCCCTATACACAGTCATTATACAGCACAGCCACTGGTGAGACTCTGGACACAGCACAGCCAGTATAACAGAGTACAGCACACAGCAGCGTGCCCCCTATACACAGTCACTATACAGCACAGCCACTGGTGAGACTCTGGACACAGCACAGCCAGTATAACAGAGTACAGCACAGCACACAGCAGCGTGCCCCCTATACACAGTCACTATACAGCACAGCCACTGGTGAGACTCTGGACACAGCACAGCAAGTATAACAGAGTACAGCACACAGCAGCGTGCCCCCTATACACAGTCACTATACAGCACAGCCACTGGTGAGACTCTGGACACAGCACAGCCAGTATAACAGAGTACAGCACAGCACACAGCAGTGTGCCCCCTATACACAGTAACTGTACAGCACAGCCACTGGTGAGACTCTGGACACAGCACAGCAAGTATAATAGAGTACAGTACAGCACACAGCAGCGTGCCCCCTATACACAGTCATTATACAGCACAGCCACTGGTGAGACTCTGGACACAGCACAGCCAGTATAGCAGAGTACAGCACAGCACACAGCAGCGTGCCCCCTATACACAGTCACTATACAGCACAGCCACTGGTGAGACTCTGGACACAGCACAGCAAGTATAACAGAGTACAGTACAGCACACAGCAGCGTGCCCCCTATACACAGTCACTATACAGCACAGCCACTTGTGAGACTCTGGACACAGCACAGCCAGTATAGCAGAGTACAGCACACAGCAGCGTGCCCCCTATACACAGTCACTATACAGCACAGCCACTGGTGAGACTCTGGACACAGCACAGCCAGTATAACAGAGTACAGCACACAGCAGCGTGCCCCCTATACACAGTCACTATACAGCACAGCCACTGGTGAGACTCTGGACACAGCACAGCAAGTATAACAGAGTACAGCACAGCACACAGCAGCGTGCCCCCTATATACAGTCACTATACAGCACAGCCACTGGTGAGACTCTGGACACAGCACAGCCAGTATAGCAGAGTACAGCACAGCACACAGCAGCGTGCCCCCTATACACAGTCACTATACAGCACAGCCACTGGTGAGACTCTGGACACAGCACAGCCAGTATAACAGAGTACAGCACAGCACACAGCAGTGTGCCCCCTATACACAGTCACTATACAGCACAGCCACTGGTGAGACTCTGGACACAGCACAGCAAGTATAACAGAGTACAGCACACAGCAGCGTGCCCCCTATACACAGTCACTATACAGCACAGCCACTGGTGAGACTCTGGACACAGCACAGCCAGTATAACAGAGTACAGCACAGCACACAGCAGCGTGCCCCCTATACACAGTCACTATACAGCACAGCCACTGGTGAGACTCTGGACACAGCACAGCCAGTATAACAGAGTACAGCACAGCACACAGCAGCGTGCCCCCTATACACAGTCACTATACAGCACAGCCACTGGTGAGACTCTGGACACAGCACAGCCAGTATAGCAGAGTACAGCACACAGCAGCGTGCCCCCTATACACAGTCACTATACAGCACAGCCACTCGTGAGACTCTGGACACAGCACAGCCAGTATAACAGAGTACAGCACACAGCAGCGTGCCCCCTATACACAGTCACTATACAGCACAGCCACTGGTGAGACTCTGGACACAGCACAGCCAGTATAACAGAGTACAGCACACAGCAGCGTGCCCCCTATACACAGTCACTATACAGCACAGCCACTGGTGAGACTCTGGACACAGCACAGCCAGTATAGCAGAGTACAGCACAGCACACAGCAGCGTGCCCCCTATACACAGTCACTATACAGCACAGCCACTGGTGAGACTCTGGACACAGACCAGCCAGTGTAGCAGAGTATAGTGCAGCACACAGCAGTGTGCCCCCTATACACAGTCACTATACGGCACAGCCACTGGTGAGACTCTGGACACAGCACAGCCAAAACAGCAGAGTACAGCACAGCATTCAGCAGCGTGCAGTATGCCCCATCCACATTCACTATACAGCACAGACACTTGTGAGACCCTGAACACAGTATACCCACTACAGCAGAGTAAACTCAGCAAATGGCAACGTGCATTACTCTGAACTGGAATCCAAGTCACGCGAGAATCTGACACTGGGAGGATGACGTGGGATCTGAGTCTGGATCTGGAGATAACACCCAAGCCTCAGCTTGTAGCAATTGAATACTGCGCACTCTCATGGACCAAGGGGCTGCAGTGATCACTTGTGCAGCTGGCCAGAACCTTTACTCAGTGCCAGCAGTGCCGGCCGGGGGGTCTGCGGCTACAGCCAGCCAGACCCAGTACTCAGTGCTGGCAGGGTGGATGGGGGTGTCTGTGGCTGCTGTGATCACTTGTGCAGCCATCCAGACATGATACTCAGTGCCAGTAGGATGGGCGAGGGGGGTCCACGGCTGCAGTGAACACTTGTGCTGCCGGGCACACCCAGTACTCAGTGCTGGCAGGGCGACTGCTGGAGTTATGGTAAAAGAGAGCTGCAGGGACAGGACACAGGTAGGCAGGGGAGTAAGGGTTGTGGGGACAGAACACAGCAGCTGGAGGGGAAAGAGGGCTGTGGGGACAGAACACAGCAGCTGGAGGGGAAAGAGGGCTGTGGGGACAGGACACAGCAGCTGGAGGGGAAAGAGGGCTGTGGGGACAGGACACAGCAGCTGGAGGGGAAAGAGGGCTGTGGGGACAGGACACAGCAGCTGGAGGGGAAAGAGGGCTGTGGGGACAGGACACAGCAGCTGGAGGGGAAAGAGGGCTGTGGGGACAGGACACAGCAGCTGGAGGGGAAAGAGGGCTGTGGGGACAGGACACAGCAGCTGGAGGGGAAAGAGGGCTGTGGGGACAGAACACAGCAGCTGGAGGGGACAGAGGGCTGTGGGGACAGAACACAGCAGCTGGAGGGGAAAGAGGGCTGTGGGGACAGAACACAGCAGCTGGAGGGGAAAGAGGGCTGTGGGGACAGGACACAGCAGCTGGAGGGGAAAGAGGGCTGTGGGGACAGGACACAGCAGCTGGAGGGGAAAGAGGGCTATGGGGACAGGACACACAAGCTGGAGGGGAAAGAGGGCTGTGGGGACAGAACACAGCAGCTAGAGGGGAAAGAGGGCTGTGGGGACAGAACACAGCAGCTGGAGGGGACAGAGGGCTGTGGGGACAGAACACAGCAGCTGGAGGGGAAAGAGGGCTGTGGGGACAGAACACAGCAGCTGGAGGGGAAAGAGGGCTGTGGGGACAGAACACAGCAGCTGGAGGGGACAGAGGGCTGTGGGGACAGAACACAGCAGCTGGAGGGGAAAGAGGGCTGTGGGGACAGAACACAGCAGCTGGAGGGGAAAGAGGGCTGTGGGGACAGAACACAGCAGCTGGAGGGGACAGAGGGCTGTGGGGACAGAACACAGCAGCTGGAGGGGAAAGAGGGCTGTGGGGACAGAACACAGCAGCTGGAGGGGAAAGAGGGCTGTGGGGACAGGGCTCAGCTCTGGTCAATGCCGGCTCGCGCTTTCATACATACTACAGCATGATCAGGAGAAAAGTATCACAATTATAGACATGGTCTAGTCACATTATTATGACCACCTCCTACATGTGACATCGGCAGCGTAAAGCCCATGAAGTACATCACGTGTCCTGCGCTGGCTTGGTGGGTATATACGGTGTGTGATAGGCCGGCTGCACACACATCACTCGTTTCTGTCATGGGTAAAAGGGGTGATTTATCCGAGTTGGAGAAAGGGGTGATTATCGGCTTGCAGGCCAAGGGCGGTGGTATTTCTGACACAGCGCAGTTTGTGAACTGTCCGCGTGCTGCTGCGGTGAAGGTGTATCGTGACTGGACTAATGGCACCACTGCGAATAACCAACGTGAATACTGCAGAGCACCACGTGCCATTGATGTGAGAGGTGAACGTGAGGGCCAACCAAGACGCTACAGTGGAGCAGCTCACCATCACAAGAAACCTGGGGGCTACCAGACATGTGTCTAACATGACAGTTCAGAGAACCCTGCTGCGTATGGGGCTCCGAAGCAAATAGATGGTCATTGCACCTAGCTGGTGGTCAGAATAATGTGACTCAACCATGTATTATAGAAATGTAGTGCTTGGAACATACTTCAGGCTACTTCCATATAGCGACCGCACCAGTCAAATAGTGTAAGGCTCCTACATGTAGACTTAATAAGTGTGTGTCCATAGATAGCACCACGGACAGTGCACAGATGGCTCATGATATCCCAAGCCAGGCCACCTCTACGCAGCCCACCCCTGTTCCCAGCTAATGGCAAGCATCAGTGTGTACATCAGCCTGCTTGAGCGAGAGAAGAAGAGACTGAGCAGCATACATGGTGCGGAGCCATGAGTGTGTGCTGCTGCTGTGTGTAAGCTTAATGGGTGCATTCAGCCTCCCTTTGGCCATAGAGAGTGCAGATTGATGCATAGTTGCCTACCTTTAATGTTTCCTCTTCAGGAAAAGCCCGGAGACACTGGTTACACCACCAGGGTGTGTGGCTGGGCTGCCATTAAGCAGGAATTCCCTGTAACATCTACTCATCCTGCCCACTTTACTAAGAAGTGGGTGGGATACGGGGGATGCAGCCACTCTTCTCTGAGTGTGGGTACTGGGCAAAAAAAAAAATCAGAAGTCTCCCGGAACTTGCGGGAAAGAAGACAAGTATGATGTAACTCTTTCTGCAGGAGGTAGCGGATGGCCAAAGGCACTAAAAATGGCACTGGCTTAACGGGCATCTGGCACCCTTCCCCGCCGCCCATCACTGGGACTAAAGCCATCTGAAGACTAAGGCAAGATTTCCACAGGAAAGTATGAGGGCAGATGCGGCTGGTGCCCAGGGAAAACTGACAGACTGTTGTGGTGGAGATTTTGACTTCACGTGGACTATTTGAACATTGTCTACCCACAAAGAAAGGCTCACCGCAATATGGATGGACTGTCTAGGCTGGAGCCTAAACTCCCCAGGTAGCATCCCCATCACCCAAAGAGACTGCGAGATCAGGAGCCAAATCATTGGGACGTGACTCCCTGATTTTCCCACTTTAATTGGGGTGGGAGTAGTGTGACCGCAGACCCCCCAGCCACATGTGACCAGTGCCATTTTTCAGGACAATGGGCACTTGGTGCCACTTTTTGAATGAACACTTGCGCTAGGCGCCATATTTGAAATGTTATGGGTGCTAGGCGTCGAGTGTTTAAAAAATATACTTTTGATGTGTGTAACCCCTGATGCGCCGGTGGAGGAGGGGGCTGCTGTGGCCGCCAGGCATGGCTGCAGGGAGTCCAGGGCCTCTGGCTCCAGGAGTGCTGTGCTGACAGAGGAGGAAGCAAGAGTGCCCCGCATTTAGGGGGGACCGGGCTAGCTGGCTCCCTGTGTGGCAGGAGACAGTGCACTGTGTGCTGAGGTCCAGGAATTACGCTCCAGACACCTCAGTGCTGCATGGAGGCAGGGAGCCATAGCCACCGGGACCAGCGTCCCAAGCTGGCGGGCTTTAGAGTGAGGATGTTGCACGGCGCTGCAGCCAGGAGACCAGGACCTCCGGCTCCTGGTGTGCTGTGCCATAAGAAGCTGCTGCTGCCCTGAGTGTGCCGCTCACAGGGGTCTTGTCTATCCAGCCCCCTATGTGGCGGTGGTTGTGTAGGGTGTTGGACGCTGGGGAAAGGGAGCTACACTCTCGATGCCCCAGCGCCATGGAGACACAGAGCCACGGTGGCCTGAACGGGCGTCACAAGCTGCCAGGCTTCAGGAGAGGGGTGCACCACAGCCCGAATCACCAGCAGGGACTGCAGGGAGGCAACAGAACCATGTGCTGCTAAGGGGGGGCACCGGGCTAACCAGCCTCCCAGTGCAGCATAAAGGGTTAGGTTGCCGCTGCAGCCAGGAGGATTTTCCTAGGCTGCAGGGCTAAGGCATACCCTCCAACATGACCCGCCCCACTAGGTACAAAATGCTCTGTTTCTGGACTTCCCTCTTAATTTATTATTGCCATCACCTGTGAAGAAACAGCTTTCTTATCATTTAATTAGTTCAACACAGGTGATGGAAATCATAAATTAAGAGGAAAGTCCAGAAACAGAGCATTTTGTACCTAGTGGGGCGGGTCACGTTGGAGGCTCTGCTAAGGGAGCCCCATAAAACACATTAACAATGTATTGTGGCAGGAGAGGTACTTTGCCACCTGTAAGCTACACACAGGGTCCTGGGAGTGGATGGGAGGTGTGGATGGACCGGGTTCCCATCCATTTGGCCCAGATCAGGTCTTATAGGCTTCTTAGCCCAAGAAGCTGCTTCATCAGCCAGCACCTGGCTGCTGGGTTTAAAGCAGAGTCTCTCCCATGAGTCAGGGCTCCTGAAGGCAGTTAGTGTCCAGGTGATAGGTCTGCTAGGGACAGTGGGATCCGGAGAGCTGGGCCACTAGTGTCAGGATGCTGGGACCTGAAGGGTTCCTTATTAAGTAAGAGGGAGTGAGGCAGGGCCTATCCTCCCTGGTAGTTTATATTAAAGACAGTGATCTTTGTTTTATGTTTATCATTGGTTTTGAGCTACCTGAATAAAAGGTATTTGTTGTTTTTGCACAAGCCTGGAGTCGGTCATTGGTGGAATTTTTGTAGCAGAGTGCATTCTAGCAAGACTCCTGTACAAATGGCGCCTGAACAGGGACCCTTCTGCTAGTTGTGTCACACGTGGCAGAGGACCCAACAGCCGCAAGGTAGCGGAACACATACCAGCGAACTCCAGACCAAGCTGAACTCGTGGGCATCAGTACCAGACTAAGGGTGTTGTGAGTAGTGGTTAAACCCAACCCCACAGGATAAAAATAATGATATGTTTTGTTTAAACTGAATGTGTTTGATTTTGGTGCAAAAGTTTGTCTTGGCAGCAAAGAGGTTAAACAGGGCCCATGGCCTGTTCTGTCTTATATGCTTTGCACCATTCATTGAAAGCAGCTGTGCTGATTTGCTCTAAGGGGTTTCAGGCAGCTGATAATTTGACTGAATTTCTTTTCCAAGCTTATTTTTACCTGTGTCTGCAAAATCTGGTAATGGGAGTCTGGTGTCCCTGTTAATTAGCTCATTAAGACCAATCAAGCAAAGTTGAAACCTTTTATAAATGTGGTTCTATTTAAATAGAGACATTTTGTGGCACTGTGTGTCCCAGCAATACCTGAGTTCTAGTTTTAAGAGCCTGAAGCATACCTCCCAACATGACCCTCTCCTTGTGGGACAGAATACTCTGCTCCTGGACTTCCCTCTTAATTTATGATTGCCATCACCTGTGCCGGAACACCTTTCTTATCCATTAACCTGGTCAAAACAGGTGCCTGCAATCATGAATTAAGAGAAAATTCCATAAGCAGAGCATTCTGTCCCTTCTGGAGGGGGTCATGTTGGGAGGTATACTGAAGGGAGAAGTTATTTCTTTGCACTACCAGTGTAAGGTATTTGGGATCACTATGTACATGCTACCTTTCAGTGCTTTGTTAAAAGCTTTAATCTGTGCTAAAAAGAAAAAAGGAATTTTTATTTTCCCTTTCACTTACAGTTTTCAAAGGTTAAGGTGAATAAAGATTTTCAGATATATAGCATATTCTGAAGTGTTTCTTCAAATGGGTAACAAAAAGAGAATTCATGCTAAAAAAACAAAAGGGGTGACAGCTCTAACACCTCAGGTCAGGAATTTATGTGAGCCTATTAAAGCCCCACAGTTGGAGAGTGAAGTGGAGAGCTTATTGGGGAGTAATCCAGATCTTGGAGAAGATTTTATCATGGAACCTTTTTTTTTTGGTTTCACACGATAAGTGACCTTGAAAGCAATGTCCAATTAAAGTACCAGGAGCTAGAAAAGCTTAAGGAAAAATGTGATTTTCTTCAAGAGCAGGTGAACACCTTAACGCAAAAGCTGGAGGAGAAGGAACCAATTTTGTCTGACTCTCTGACCAAATTGGGAAGGAGTAGAAAAAAGATTGCTAAGCTCTCAGGCCAGGTGTCAGAGTTGCAGAAAACCTTGGCAAAGGCTAAAACCATATCTGAAAACTTTGTATTACATAGCCAAGGACTATTAGAGAAAATCTCCTGTGACCAGACACGAGATGGGAGTCTGATGCTGGCCAATAAGACTCGGTCGCAAGACTTGGCGGAGCTTCAGGATGAGGTTTCTAAGCTAAAACCGTTGGTTATGCCTAGCTTAAGTTTAGAAACAGGTGTAGCTACACCAATTGCTGAAGACATTGTGCAGAATGTTGGGTCAGAGATATTATCAGCCGAAATGGAAACAACATCTTCGGAGGAAATGACTCTAATGGTGGTGCAGGCTGTGGAAGAATGGTACTATACTGTAGAGGAACCTGGCTATACTGGATTCCCTGTTCCAGCCAGAAGGAACAGGAAAGTTGAGCCAGAGCTGCCAGTGCCTAAGGCCCGGAAGGCTCCCTTCTATGCCACTAGTAAGGCCATCTGCCTGGAAAATGGAAATAAGGGTCCTTCCTCAGAGGTAGAGCATTTACAGGCACGAATGTCCATTCAGTTGGTATTGCCGTTCCAGAGCATTCAGGACCTGCAAGAGCCCATCGTAGAACTGGAAGTCTTATCTGAGCAGGAGGTTGATTCTGTTGAGATCTTGGAAACCCAGGATTCTTCTCCTGTTGACGCAATGTACGTTCAGAAGTCAATCCCAGAAGGGACAACACAGGTTCAGAAGCCCCCAGTTCTGGACATCCAGTGCATATGTGAAACTTTCTCTGACCATTCACAGACAAAGACTGTACCTTTTGGAGGTGTCTCACCTATGTGAGCTAGTCATGGCTAAGCTAGTTGCAATACAGGAGTCCACTTCTGAAGTCATTTAGGAACCTGCTTCTAAAGAGGTTCCCCTCGTGTATGAGGAGGATAAGGTGCAAGATTTCGATCTTGGGGTTGTTGCACCCCGGCATGATCCACCACGAGAGGCTCAAGATCCAGTTGCTGAACTGGGACAGTTCATAAAGGACACACTAAGTAAGGAGCAAGAACCTGTCTCAGAGGAATCGGTGCAGAGTCCCACTTCTGAGGTTGCTCTACCTAGGGAGAGTTCTCTATATGAGACACAAGAGCTGGAAAACTTGAGGGGAGAGATCCAAAAGCTGGCCTTAAGAAACTGCCAGCTAAAAGAAACAGTGAAGGAGATTCCTAAACTACGGAGTCGCATAAGAGACCTGGACAAGAGACTCAAAATGGGTTATGTGCCAGTCATAGAAAAGCAGGAGACAGTGACTAGGGTAAAGATGGGAGATCGGAGGATGAAGCAGTCACGTTAATGAAGAAAATTTTACCAAAGCTGGAAAGACTGAAGAAAGCACTAAACATTCAACAAATGAAAGGACTTTCTGAGACTCTGGACCAATGCCTCACTCTGAGGGAAATGGTGGGGGCAAAGTTGGACCATGACCTCAGAACAATTAAAGTCAGGGCAGAGACTAGGTGTTAACGGTGCCAAGAGCTGGGCCATAAAGGTGGAATTGTCCACATAGGCCAAGACCAGTGAGGGCCGGGGTGACTACTAGGCCCAGAGTGAACTTAAAAACCTTCCCCAGTCCAGAGTTGGTTAATGTCAGATGTCACAAATACCCAGAAAAGAATGAAGCGACTTCCTCAGTAGCCAGTAAATCCGAGCCCGATAAGGGAAACATCCCTAAAGGTGGAAAGGTGAAGAGAAGGGGAAGTTTAGTGGGCAACAGGAAGTTGTCCATTAAAACGACCACTTCGGCCACTATGCCAAAGTGGAGGGAAAGGGAAGGTGGCACATTGGAGTAGGTGCCACCAACCTTTAATGGAAATAGATTCCAAGGCCAGTTAAAAGGGCCTCGGACGTGTACTTGGGAGAGGAACTTGGGACCCAGGTGTATGGGCCCAAGGTATGTCCCAAAGATTTGTCAGCCCAAAATAATTGACGAAGGTGAAACCTTGCCAATGTCACATGCTGTTTTTCTGAGCCACAAAAAGCTGAGGGAAAGGGTATGCGGCAGGAGAGGTACTTTGCCACCTGTAAGCTACACACAGGGTCCTGGGGGTAGATAGGAGGTGTGGATGGACCGGGTTCCCATCGATTTGGCCCAGACCAGGTCTTATAGGCTTCTTATCCTAAGAAGCTGCTTCATCAGCCAGCACCTGGCTGCTGGGTTTAAAGCAGAGTCTCTCCCACGAGTCAGGGCTCCTGAAGGCAGTTAGTGTCCAGGTGATAGGTCTGCAAAGGACAGTGGGATCCGGAGGGCTGGGACACTAGTGTCAGGATGCCGGGACCTGAAGGGTTCCTTATTAAGTAAGAGGGAGGGAGGCAGGGCCTAACCTCCCTGGTAGTTTATACTAAAGACAGTGATCTTTGTTTTATGTATATCTTTGTTTTTGAGCTACCTGAATTAAAGATATTCTTTTTGCTCAAGCCTGGAGTCGGTCGTTGGTGGAATTTTTGTAGCAGAGTGCATTCTAGCAAGACTCCTGTACAGTATGTAAATGTAATAATATATATACAGTGTTGTGAGTAGTGATGAGCGGGCTCGGTTCCTCGGGATCCAAACCACCCCGAACTTCACCCATTTTACACGGTTCCAAGGCAGACTCGAATCTTCCCGCCTTGCTCGGTTAACCCAAGCGCGCACGAACGTCATCATCCCGCTGTCGGATTCTCGCGAGATTCGTATTCTATGCAAGGAGCCGCGCGTCGCCGCCATTTTCAATCGTGCTTTGGAGATGATAGCGAGAGGACGTGGCTGCGTTCTCTCTGTTTCTGTGTTCAGTGTGCTGCAAATATCTGTGCTCAGTGTGCTTTCAAATATCTGTGCTCAGTGTGCTGAAAATATCTACGTTCTCTGCCTGAAAAACGCTCCATATCTGTGCTGCATTGTAGTATATAGTAGGAGGACAGTGAAGAATTTTGCTGTGACCACCAGTATATATATAGCAGTACGGTACAGTAGTCCACTGCTCTACCTCTGTGTCGTCAAGTATACTATGCATCCATACCTGTGCTGCATTTTAGTTGTGCGCAGTATACAGTAGGAGGACAGTGCTGAATTTTGCTGTGACCACCAGTATATATATAGCAGTACGGTACAGTAGTCCACTGCTCTACCTCTGTGTCGTCAAGTATACTATGCATCCACACCTGTGCTGCATTTTAGTTGTGCGCAGTATATAGTAGGAGGACAGTGCAGAATTTTGCTGGGACCACCAGTATATATATAGCAGTATGGTACAGTAGTCCATTGCTCTACCTCTGTGTCGTCAAGTATACTATGCATCCACACCTGTGCTGCATTTTAGTTGTGCGCAGTATATAGTAGGAGGACAGTGCAGAATTTTGCTGGGACCACCAGTATATATATATAGCAGTACGGTAGAGTAGTCTATTGCTCTACCTCTGTGTCGTCAAGAATACTATGTTTGTGTCGGCCACTTGGGTCGCTTAGCTTAGTCACACAGCTACCTCATTGCACCTCTTTTTTTCTTTGCATCATGTGCTGTTTGGGGACTATTTTTTAAATCTGCCATCCTGTCTGACACTGCAGTGCCACTCCTAGATGGGCCAGGTGTTTGTGTCGGCCACTTGTGTCGCTTAGCTTAGCCATCCAGCGACCTCGGTGCAAATTTTAGGACTAAAAATAATATTGTGAGGTGTGAGGTGTTCAGAATAGACTGAAAATGAGTGGAAATTATGGTTATTGAGGTTAATAATACTATGGGATCAAAATGACCCCCAAATTCTATGATTTAAGCTGTTTTTGAGGGGTTTTTGTAAAAAAACACCCGAATCCAAAACACACCCGAATCCGACAAAAAAATTTCAGGGAGGTTTTGCCAAAACGCGTCCGAATCCAAAACATGGCCGCGGAACCGAATCCAAAACCAGAACACAAAACCCAAAAAATTTCCGGTGCACATCACTAGTCCCTATATATAGGCTTACCATACTTATCCTTTCTACCAGGACACTCATAAATAACAAAGGGTCTGTGGCTTGCTGAGTGCAGGCCTGTATTTCACCTGGTTTTATTCAACCACAGACCCTGTGTAATTCATAGGTGTCTCAGATTAAAGGGATATTATAGCGACTTTACCTGTATTCTCAGACAGCTGAGAGGAGAGAAATGCTGGAGGCTGCTCCTGGCTGTGTAAATATAATATACCACATGACAAGATCCGTGTCTGCTGGGCCTCACATGTTATACCTGAATGTGTGTATGTAACTGATGTGTGTGTCAGGTGATACAGGATATGGGGGCGCTCCGGCCTAGTGACACCTCTGCTGCACCTGTAACTCCTACACATCACAAGCATACGTAATAATCCCCACATAGGCATAGAGGGGTGATACAGGATATGGGGGCGCTCCGGCCTAGTGACACCTCTGCTGCACCCGTAACTCCTACACAGCACAAGCATACATAATAAGCCCCACATAGGTATAGAGGGGTGATACAGGATATGGGGGCGCTCCGGCCTAGTGACACCTCTGCTGCAGATGTAACTCCTACACAGCACAAGCATACGTAATAAGCCCCACAAAGGCATAGAGGGGTGATACAGGATATGGGGGCGCTCCGGCCTAGTGACACCTCTGCTGCACCCGTAACTCCTACACAGCACAAGCATACGTAATAAGCCCCACATAGGCATAGAGGGGTGATACAGGATATGGGGGCGCTCCGGCCTAGTGACACCTCTGCTGCACCCGTAACTCCTACACAGCACAAGCATACGTAATAAGCCCCACATAGACATAGAGGGGTGATACAGGATATGGGGGGCTCCGGCCTAGTGACACCTCTGCTGCAGCCGTAACTCCTACACAGCACAAGCATACGTAATAAGCCCCACATAGGCATAGAGGGGTGATACAGGATATGGGGGGCTCCGGCCTAGTGACACCTCTGCTGCAGGCGTAACTCCTACACAGCACAAGCATACGTAATAATCCCCACATAGGCATAGAGGGGTGATACAGGATATGGGGGGCTCCGGCCTAGTGACACCTCTGCTGCAGCCGTAACTCCTACACAGCACAAGCATATGTAATAAGCCCCACATAGGCATAGAGGGGTGATACAGGATATGGGGGGCTCCGGCCTAGTGACACCTCTGCTGCAGCTGTAACTCCTACACAGCACAAGCATACGTAATAAGCCCCACATAGGCATAGAGGGGTGATACAGGATATGGGGGCGCTCCGGCCTAGTGACACCTCTGCTGCAGCTGTAACTCCTACACAGCACAAGCATACGTAATAAGCCCCACATAGGCATAGAGGGGTGATACAGGATATGGGGGGCGCTCCAGCCTAGTGACACCTCTGCTGCAGCTGTAACTCCTACACAGCACAAGCATACGTAATAAGCCCCACATAGGCATAGAGGGGTGATACAGGATATGGGGGCGCTCCGGCCTAGTGACACCTCTGCTGCAGCTGTAACTCCTACACAGCACAAGCATACGTAATAAGCCCCACATAGGCATAGAGGGGTGATACAGGATATGTGGGCGCTCCGGCCTAGTGACACCTCTGCTGCAGCTGTAACTCCTACACAGCACAAGCATACGTAATAATCCCCACATAGACATAGAGGGGTGATACAGGATATGGGGGGCGCTCCAGCCTAGTGACACCTCTGCTGCACCCGTAACTCCTACACAGCACAAGCATACGTAATAAGCCCCACATAGGCATAGAGGGGTTTATACAGGATATGGGGGCGCTCCGGCCTAGTGACACCTCTGCTGCAGCTGTAACTCCTACACAGCACAAGCATACGTTATAATCCCCACATAGGCATAGAGGGGTGATACAGTATATAGGGGGTGCTCCGGCCTAGTGACACCTCTGCTGCAGCCGTAACTCCTACACAGCACAAGCATACGTAATAAGCCTCACATAGGCATAGAGGGGAGATACAGGATATGGGGGTCGCTCCGGCCTAGTGACACCTCTGCTGCACCCGTAACTCCTACACAGCACAAGCATACGTAATAACCCCACATAGGCATAGAGGGGTGATACAGGATATGGGGGCGCTTCGGCCTAGTGACACCTCTGCTGCAGCCGTAACTCCTACACAGCACAAGCATACGTAATAATCCCCACATAGGCATAGAGAGGTGATACAGGATATGGGGGCGCTCCGGCCTAGTGACACCTCTGCTGCAGCCGTAACTCCTACACAGCACAAGCATGCGTAATAAGCTCCACATAGGCATAGAGGGGTGATACAGGATATGGGGGGCTCCGGCCTAGTGACACCTCTGCTGCAGCCATAACTCCTACACAGCACAAGCATATGTAATAAGCCCCACATAGGCATAGAGGGGTGATACAGGATATGGGGGGCTCCGGCCTAGTGACACCTCTGCTGCAGCTGTAACTCCTACACAGCACAAGCATACGTAATAAGCCCCACATAGGCATAGAGGGGTGATACAGGATATGGGGGCGCTCCGGCCTAGTGACACCTCTGCTGCAGCTGTAACTCCTACACAGCACAAGCATACGTAATAAGCCCCACATAGGCATAGAGGGGTGATACAGGATATGGGGGGCGCTCCAGCCTAGTGACACCTCTGCTGCAGCTGTAACTCCTACACAGCACAAGCATACGTAATAATCCCCACATAGACATAGAGGGGTGATACAGGATATGGGGGGCGCTCCAGCCTAGTGACACCTCTGCTGCACCCGTAACTCCTACACAGCACAAGCATACGTAATAAGCCCCACATAGGCATAGAGGGGTTTATACAGGATATGGGGGCGCTCCGGCCTAGTGACACCTCTGCTGCAGCTGTAACTCCTACACAGCACAAGCATACGTTATAATCCCCACATAGGCATAGAGGGGTGATACAGGATATGGGGGGCTCCGGCCTAGTGACACCTCTGCTGCAGCTGTAACTCCTACACAGCACAAGCATACGTAATAAGCCCCACATAGGCATAGAGGGGTGATACAGGATATGGGGGCGCTCCGGCCTAGTGACACCTCTGCTGCAGCTGTAACTCCTACACAGCACAAGCATACGTAATAAGCCCCACATAGGCATAGAGAGGTGATACAGGATATGGGGGGCGCTCCAGCCTAGTGACACCTCTGCTGCAGCTGTAACTCCTACACAGCACAAGCATACGTAATAATCCCCACATTGACATAGAGGGGTGATACAGGATATGGGGGGCGCTCCAGCCTAGTGACACCTCTGCTGCAGCTGTAACTCCTACACAGCACAAGCATACGTAATAAGCCCCACATAGGCATAGAGGGGTTTATACAGGATATGGGGGCGCTCCGGCCTAGTGACACCTCTGCTGCAGCTGTAACTCCTACACAGCACAAGCATACGTTATAATCCCCACATAGGCATAGAGGGGTGATACAGTATATAGGGGGTGCTCCGGCCTAGTGACACCTCTGCTGCAGCCGTAACTCCTACACAGCACAAGCATACGTAATAAGCCTCACATAGGCATAGAGGGGAGATACAGGATATGGGGGTCGCTCCGGCCTAGTGACACCTCTGCTGCAGCCGTAACTCCTACACAGCACAAGCATACATAATAATCCCCACATAGGCATAGAGGGGAGATACAGGATATGGGGGCGCTTCGGCCTAGTGACACCTCTGCTGCAGCCGTAACTCCTACACAGCACAAGCATACGTAATAATCCCCACATAGGCATAGAGGGGAGATACAGGATATGGGGGTCGCTCCGGCCTAGTGACACCTCTGCTGCACCCGTAACTCCTACACAGCACAAGCATACGTAATAACACCACATAGGCATAGAGGGGTGATACAGGATATGGGGGCACTCCGGCCTAGTGACACCTCTGCTGCAGCCGTAACTCCTACACAGCACAAGCATACGTAATAATCCCCACATAGGCATAGAGGGGTGATACAGGATATGGGGGGCGCTCCTGCCTAGTGACACCTCTGCTGCACCCGTAACTCCTACACAGCACAAGCATACGTAATAATCCCCACATAGGCACAGAGGGGTGATACAGGATATGAAGGTCGCTCCGGCCTAGTGACACCTCTGCTGCACCCGTAACTCCTACACAGCACCAGAGTTGCCGACATTCTGGCTGCTCTCTGCGGGAGAGAGCAGCCAGGTCGGCTGAGCAGGGCGGGCAGGGGAGGCTAGATGAAGAGGAGGGGGTGGTCCGGAGGCGGAGCAAGGGCGGACGGGGGCGGAGCAAGGGCGGAGTCACGTCGACGCCTCATCTAAGCCACGCCCCCCGCTCTGTAATGCCGAGATCACCAGCATTACAATGAAGGGGGCGTGGCTATGATGACGCGATTCTGCAAGAATCGCGTCATCGACTGCCCGGTCCGCCCACTTTACACACTAAGTGGGCGGACGTGCAGGGGGGGACCCCGCAAACCGGGAGACTTGCCTGCTCTTCCGTGGGGCCGGGAGGGTCACCCGATTTTCGGGAGCCTCCCGGCCATTCCGGGAGAGTAGGTAAGTATGCACAGCACAAGCATACGTAATAATCCCCACATAGGCATAGAGGGGTGATACAGGATATGGGGGACGCTCCGGCCTAGTGACACCTCTGCTGCAGCTGTAACTCCTACACAGCACAAGCATACGTAATAATCCCCACATAGGCATAGAGGGGTGATACAGGATATGGGGGCGCTCCAGCCTAGTGACACCTCTGCTGCACCTGTAACTCCTACACAGCACAAGCATACGTAATAATCCCCAAATAGGTATAGAGGGGTGATACAGGATATGGGGGTCGCTCCGGCCTAGTGACACCTCTGCTGCAGCTGTAACTCCTACACAGCACAAGCATACGTAATAATCCCCACATAGGCATAGAGGGGTGATACAGGATATGGGGGGCTCCGGTCTAGTGACACCTCTGCTGCACCCGTAACTCCTACACAGCACAAGCATACGTAATAATCCCCACATAGGCATAGAGGGGTGATACAGGATATGGGGGCGCTCCGGCCTAGTGACACCTCTGCTGCACCTGTAACTCCTACACAGCACAAGCATACGTAATAAGCCCCACATAGGCATAGAGAGGTGATACAGGATATGGGGGCGCTCCGGCCTAGTGACACCTCTGCTGCACCCGTAACTCCTACACAGCACAAGCATACGTAATAAGCCCCACATAGGTATAGAGGGGTGATACAGCATATGGGGGGCGCTCTGGCCTAGTGACACGTCTGCTGCACCCGTAACTCCTACACAGCACAAGCATACGTAATAACCCCCACATAGGCACAGAGGGGTGATACAGGATATGGGGGGCTCCGGCCTAGTGACACCTCTGCTGCACCCGTAACTCCTACACAGCACAAGCATACGTAATAAGCCCCACATAGGCATAGAGGGGTGATACAGGATATGTGGGGCGCTCCGGCCTAGTGACACCTCTGCTGCAGCTGTAACTCCTACACAGCACAAGCATACGTAATAAGCCCCACATAGGCATCGAGGGGGGATACAGGATATGGGGGGCTCCGGCCTAGTGACAGCTCTGCTGCAGCTGTAACTCCTACACAGCACAAGCATACGTAATAAGCCCCACATAGGCATAGAGGGGGGATACAGGATATGGGGGGCTCCGGCCTAGTGACACCTCTGCTGCAGCTGTAACTCCTACACAGCACAAGCATACGTAATAAGCCCCACATAGGCATCGAGGGGGGATACAGGATATGGGGGGCTCCGGCCTAGTGACACCTCTGCTGCACCTGTAACTCCTACACAGCACAGGCATTCGTAATAATCCCCACATAGGCATAGTGGGGTGATACAGGATATGGGGGCGCTCCGGCCTAGTGACACCTCTGCTGCACCCGTAACTCCTACACAGCACAAGCATACGTAATAAGCCCCACATAGACATAGAGGGGTGATTCAGGATATGGGTCGCTCCGGCCTAGTGACACCTCCGCTGCACCCGTAACTCCTACACAGCACACGCATACGTAATAATCCCCACATAGGTATAGAGGGGTGATACAGGATATGGGGGTCGCTCCGGCCTAGTGACACCTCTGCTGCACCTGTAACTCCTACACAGCACAAGCATACGTAATAACCCCCACATAGGCATAGAGGGGTGATACAGGATATGGGGGCACTTCGGCGTAGTGACACCTCTGCTGCACCTGTAACTCCTACACAGCACAAGCATACGTAATAACCCCCACATAGGCATAGAGGGGTGATACAGGATATGGGGGTCGCTCCGGCCTAGTGACACCTCTGCTGCACCTGTAACTCCTACACAGCACAAGCATACGTAATAAGCCCCACATAGGCATAGAGGGGAGATACAGGATATGGGGGTCGCTCCGGCCTAGTGACACCTCTGCTGCACCTATAACTCCTACACAGCACAAGCATACGTAATAACTAGAGATGAGCGCCTGAAATTTTTCGAGTTTTGTGTTTTGGTTTTGGGTTCGGTTCCGCGGCCGTGTTTTGGGTTCGACCGCGTTTTGGCAAAACCTCACCGAATTTTTTTGTCGGATTCGGGTGTGTTTTGGATTCGGGTGTTTTTTTTCAAAAAACCCTAAAAAACAGCTTAAATCATAGAATTTGGGGGTCATTTTGATCCCAAAGTATTATTAACCTCAAAAACCATAATTTACACTCATTTTCAGTCTATTCTGAATACCTCACACCTCACAATATTATTTTTAGTCCTAAAATTTGCACCGAGGTCGCTGTGTGAGTAAGATAAGCGACCCTAGTGGCCGACACAAACACCGGGCCCATCTAGGAGTGGCACTGCAGTGTCACGCAGGATGTCCCTTCCAAAAAACCCTCCCCAAACAGCACATGACGCAAAGAAAAAAAGAGGCGCAATGAGGTAGCTGACTGTGTGAGTAAGATAAGCGACCCTAGTGGCCGACACAAACACCGGGCCCATCTAGGAGTGGCACTGCAGTGTCACGCAGGATGTCCCTTCCAAAAAACCCTCCCCAAACAGCACATGACGCAAAGAAAAAAAGAGGCGCAATGAGGTAGCTGACTGTGTGAGTAAGATAAGCGACCCTAGTGGCCGACACATACACCGGGCCCATCTAGGAGTGGCACTGCAGTGTCACGCAGGATGGCCCTTCCAAAAAACCCTCCCCAAACAGCACATGACGCAAAGAAAAAGAAAAGAAAAAAGAGGTGCAAGATGGAATTGTCCTTGGGCCCTCCCACCCACCCTTATGTTGTATAAACAGGACATGCACACTTTAACCAACCCATCATTTCAGTGACAGGGTCTGCCACACGACTGTGACTGATATGACGGGTTGGTTTGGACCCCCCCCAAAAAAGAAGCAATTAATCTCTCCTTGCACAAACTGGCTCTACAGAGGCAAGATGTCCACCTCATCATCACCCTCCGATATATCACCGTGTACATCCCCCTCCTCACAGATTATCAATTCGTCCCCACTGGAATCCACCATCTCAGCTCCCTGTGTACTTTGTGGAGGCAATTGCTGCTGGTCAATGTCTCCGCGGAGGAATTGATTATAATTCATTTTAATGAACATCATCTTCTCCACATTTTCTGGATGTAACCTCGTACGCCGATTGCTGACAAGGTGAGCGGCGGCACTAAACACTCTTTCGGAGTACACACTTGTGGGAGGGCAACTTAGGAAGAATAAAGCCAGTTTGTGCAAGGGCCTCCAAATTGCCTCTTTTTCCTGCCAGTATAAGTACGGACTGTGTGACGTGCCTACTTGGATGCGGTCACTCATATAATCCTCCACCATTCTTTCAATGGTGAGAGAATCATATGCAGTGACAGTAGACGACATGTCCGTAATCGTTGTCAGGTCCTTCAGTCCGGACCAGATGTCAGCATCAGCAGTCGCTCCAGACTGCCCTGCATCACCGCCAGCGGGTGGGCTCGGAATTCTGAGCCTTTTCCTCGCACCCCCAGTTGCGGGAGAATGTGAAGGAGGAGATGTTGTTGACAGGTCGCGTTCCGCTTGACTTGACAATTTTCTCACCAGCAGGTCTTTCAACCCCAGCAGACTTGTGTCTGCCGGAAAGAGAGATCCAAGGTAGGCTTTAAATCTAGGATCGAGCACGGTGGCCAAAATGTAGTGCTCTGATTTCAACAGATTGACCACCCGTGAATCCTTGTTAAGCGAATTAAGGGCTCCATCCACAAGTCCCACATGCCTAGCGGAATCGCTCCGTGTTAGCTCCTCCTTCAATGTCTCCAGCTTCTTCTGCAAAAGCCTGATGAGGGGAATGACCTGACTCAGGCTGGCAGTGTCTGAACTGACTTCACGTGTGGCAAGTTCAAAGGGCATCAGAACCTTGCACAACGTTGAAATCATTCTCCACTGCGCTTGAGACAGGTGCATTCCACCTCCTATATCGTGCTCAATTGTATAGGCTTGAATGGCCTTTTGCTGCTCCTCCAACCTCTGAAGCATATAGAGGGTTGAATTCCACCTCGTTACCACTTCTTGCTTCAGATGATGGCAGGGCAGGTTCAGTAGTTTTTGGTGGTGCTCCAGTTTTCTGTACGTGGTGCCTGTACGCCGAAAGTGTCCCGCAATTCTTCTGGCCACCGACAGCATCTCTTGCACGCCCCTGTCGTTTTTTAAAAAATTCTGCACCACCAAATTCAAGGTATGTGCAAAACATGGGACGTGCTGGAATTTGCCCAGATTTAATGCACACACAATATTGCTGGCATTGTCCGATGCCACAAATCCACAGGAGAGTCCAATTGGGGTAAGCCATTCCGCGATGATCTTCCTCAGTTGCCGTAAGAGGTTTTCAGCTGTGTGCGTATTCTGGAAACCGGTGATACAAAGCGTAGCCTGCCTAGGAAAGAGTTGGCGTTTGCGAGATGCTGCTACTGGTGCCGCCGCTGCTGTTGTTGCGGCGGGAGTCCATACATCTACCCAGTGGGCTGTCACAGTCATATAGTCCTGACCCTGCCCTGCTCCACTTGTCCACATGTCCGTGGTTAAGTGGACATTGGGTACAGCTGCATTTTTTAGGACACTGGTGACTCTTTTTCTGAGGTCTGTGTACATTTTCGGTATCGCCTGCCTAGAGAAATGGAACCTAGATGGTATTTGGTACCGGGGACACAGTACCTCCAACAAGTCTCTAGTTGGCTCTGCAGTAATGATGGATACCGGAACCACGTTTCTCACCACCCAGGATGTCAAGGCCTCAGTTATCCGCTTTGCAGTAGGATGACTGCTGTGATATTTCATCTTCCTCGCAAAGGACTGTTGGACAGTCAATTGCTTGGTGGAAGTAGTACAAGTGGTCTTACGACTTCCCCTCTGGGATGACCATCGACTCCCAGCAGCAACAACAGCAGCGCCAGCAGCAGTAGGCGTTACACGCAAGGATGCATCGGAGGAATCCCAGGCAGGAGAGGAATCATCAGAATTGCCAGTGACATGGCCTGCAGGACTATTGGCATTCCTGGGGAAGGAGGAAATTGACACTGAGGGAGTTGGTGGGGTGGTTTGCGTGAGCTTGGTTACAAGAGGAAGGGATTTACTGGTCAGTGGACTGCTTCCGCTGTCGGCTCAAGTTTTTGAACTTGTCACTGACTTATTATGAATGCGCTGCAGGTGACGTATAAGGGAGGATGTTCCGAGGTGGTTAACGTCCTTACCCCTACTTATTACAGCTTGACAAAGGGAACACACGGCTTGACACCTGTTGTCCGCATTTCTGGTGAAATACTTCCACACCGAAGAGCTGATTTTTTTGGTATTTTCACCTGGCATGTCAACGGCCATATTCCTCCCACGGACAACAGGTGTCTCCCCGGGTGCCTGACTTAAACAAACCACCTCACCATCAGAATCCTCCTGGTCAATTTCCTCCCCAGCGCCAGCAACACCCATATCCTCCTCATCCTGGTGTACTTCAACACTGACATCTTCAATCTGACTATCAGGAACTGGACTGCGGGTGCTCCTTCCATCACTTGCAGGGGGCGTGCAAATGGTGGAAGGCGCATGCTCTTCACGTCCAGTGTTGGGAAGGTCAGGCATCGCAACCGACACAATTGGAGTCGGACTCTCCTTGTGGATTTGGGATTTCGAAGAACGCACAGTTCTTTGCGGTGCTTTTGCCAGCTTGAGTCTTTTCATTTTTCTAGCGAGAGGCTGAGTGCTTCCATCCTCATGTGAAGCTGAACCACTAGCCATGAACATAGGCCAGGGCCTCAGCCGTTCCTTGCCACTCCGTGTGGTAAATGGCATATTGGCAAGTTTACGCTTCTCCTCCGACAATTTTATTTTAGGTTTTGGAGTCCTTTTTTTTCTGATATTTGGTGTTTTGGATTTGACATGCTCTGTACTATGACATTGGGCATCGGCCTTGGCAGACGACGTTGCTGGCATTTCATCGTCTCGGCCATGACTAGTGGCAGCAGCTTCAGCACGAGGTGGAAGTGGATCTTGATCTTTCCCTAATTTTGGAACCTCAACATTTTTGTTCTCCATATTTTAATAGGCACAACTAAAAGGCACCTCAGGTAAACAATGGAGATGGATGGATAGTATACAATTATGGATGGACTGCCGAGTGCCGACACAGAGGTAGCTACAGCCGTGGACTACTGTACTGTGTCTGCTGCTAATATAGACTGGTTAATAAAGAGATGTAGTATGTATGTATAAAGAAGAAAGTAAAAAAAACCACGGGTAGGTGGTATACAATTATGGATGGACTGCCGAGTGCCGACACAGAGGTAGCTACAGCCGTGGACTACTGTACTGTGTCTGCTGCTAATATAGACTGGTTGATAAAGAGATGTAGTATGTATGTATAAAGAAGAAAGAAAAAAAAACCACGGGTAGGTGGTATACAATTATGGACGGACTGCCGAGTGCCGACACAGAGGTAGCTACAGCCGTGGACTACCGTACTGTACTGTGTCTGCTGCTAATATAGACTGGTTGATAATGAGATGTAGTATGTATGTATAAAGAAGAAAGAAAAAAAAACCACGGGTAGGTGGTATACAATTATGGATGGACTGCCGAGTGCCGACACAGAGGTAGCTACAGCCGTGGACTACTGTACTGTGTCTGCTGCTAATATAGACTGGTTGATAAAGAGATGTAGTATGTATGTATAAAGAAGAAAGAAAGAAAAAACCACGGGTAGGTGGTATACAATTATGGACGGACTGCCGAGTGCCGACACAGAGGTAGCTACAGCCGTGGACTACCGTACTGTACTGTGTCTGCTGCTAATATAGACTGGTTGATAATGAGATGTAGTATGTATGTATAAAGAAGAAAGAAAAAAAAACCACGGGTAGGTGGTATACAATTATGGATGGACTGCCGAGTGCCGACACAGAGGTAGCTACAGCCGTGGACTACTGTACTGTGTCTGCTGCTAATATAGACTGGTTGATAAAGAGATGTAGTATGTATGTATAAAGAAGAAAGAAAAAAAAACCACGGGTAGGTGGTATACAATTATGGACGGACTGCCGAGTGCCGACACAGAGGTAGCTACAGCCGTGGACTACCGTACTGTACTGTGTCTGCTGCTAATATAGACTGGTTGATAATGAGATGTAGTATGTATGTATAAAGAAGAAAGAAAAAAAAACCACGGGTAGGTGGTATACAATTATGGATGGACTGCCGAGTGCCGACACAGAGGTAGCTACAGCCGTGAACTACCGTACTGTGTCTGCTGCGACTGGATGATAAATAATGATATAAAAAATATATATATATATCACTACTGCAGCCGGACAGGTATATATTATATAATGACGGACCTGCTGGACACTGTCTGTCAGCAGAATGAGTTTTTATAGAATAAAAAAAAAACACCACACAAGTCACACGACGAGTGTTTAACTTTTTCAGGCAATCACAATATAGTATACTACTAACTATACTGGTGGTCAGTGTGGTCAGGTAACTGGTCAGTCACACTGGCAGTGGCACTCCTGCAGCAAAAGTGTGCACTGTTTAATTTTAATAATATGTACTCCTGGCTCCTGCTATAACCTATAACTGGCACTGCTCCCCAGTCTCCCCCACAATTATAAGCTGTGTGAGCACAGTCAGATATATACATAGATGATGCAGCACACTGGGCATAGCAGTGCACACAGATATGGTATGTGACTGAGTCACTGTGTATCGTTTTTTTCAGGCAGAGAACGGATTATATTAAATAAAACTGCACTGTCTGGTGGTCACTGTGGTCAGTCACTACTAAACTCTGCACTCTCTACAGTACTCCTAAGCTCCAGTAAATCAAGTGTCTCTGTCTCAAATCAATCTCACTCTCTCTCTTCTAATCTAAATGGAGAGGACGCCAGCCACGTCCTCTCCCTATCAATCTCAATGCACGTGTGAAAATGGCGGCGACGCGCGGCTCCTTATATAGAATCCGAGTCTCGCGATAGAATCCGAGCCTCGCGAGAATCCGACAGTGTCATGATGACGTTCGGGCGCGCTCGGGTTAACCGAGCAAGGCGGGAAGATCCGAGTCGCTCGGACCCGTGAAAAAAAACATGAAGTTCGGGCGGGTTCGGATTCCGAGGAACCGAACCCGCTCATCTCTAGTAATAACCCCCACATAGGCATAGAGGGGTGATACAGGATATGGGGGCACTTCGGCGTAGTGACACCTCTGCTGCACCTGTAACTCCTACACAGCACAAGCATACGTAATAACCCCCACATAGGCATAGAGGGGTGATACAGGATATGGGGGCACTTCGGCGTAGTGACACCTCTGCTGCACCTGTAACTCCTACACAGCACAAGCATATGTAATAATCCCCACATAGGCATAGAGGGGTGATACAGGATATGGGGGCGCTCCGGCCTAGTAACATCTCTGCTGCAGCTGTAACTCCTACACAGCACAAGCATATGTAATAAGCCCCACATAGGCATAGAGGAGTGATACAGGATATGGGGGCACTTCGGCGTAGTGACACCTCTGCTGCACCTGTAACTCCTACACAGCACAAGCATATGTAATAATCCCCACATAGGCATAGAGGAGTGATACAGGATATGGGGGCGCTCCGGCCTAGTGACACCTCTGCTGCACCCGTAACTCCTACACAGCACAAGCATACGTAATAATCCCCACATAGGCATAGAGGGGTGATACAGGATATGGGGGTCGCTCCGGCCTAGTGACACCTCTGCTGCACCTGTAACTCCTACACAGCACAAGCATACGTAATAATCTTCACATAGGCATAGAGGGGTGATACAGGATATGGGGGCGCTCCGGCCTAGTGACACCTCTGCTGCACCTGTAACTCCTACACAGCACAAGCATACGTAATAAGCCCCACATAGGCATAGAGGGGTGATACAGGATATGGGGCTCACTCCGGCCTAGTGACACCTCTGCTGCACCTGTAACTCCTACACAGCACAAGCATACGTAATAATCCCCACATAGGCATAGAGGGGTGATACAGGTTATGGGGGTCGCTCCGGCCTAGTGACACCTCAGCTGTACCTGTAACTCCTACACAGCACAAGCATACGTAATAACCCCACATAGGCATAGAGGGGTGATACAGGATATGAGGGTGCTCCGGCCTAGTGACACCTCTGCTGCAGCTGTATCTCCTACACAGCACAAGCATACGTAATAAGCCCTACATAGGCATAGAGGGGTGATACAGGATATGGGGTCGCTCCGGCCTAGTGACACCTCTGCTGCAGCTGTAACTCCTACACAGCACAAGCATACGTAATAAGCCCCACATAGGCATAGAGGGGTGATACAGGATATGGAGGCGCTCCGACCTAGTGACACCTCTGCAGCACCCGTAACTCCTACACAGCACAAGCATACGTAATAAGCCCTACATAGGTATAGAGGGGTGATACAGGAAATGGGGGCGCTCCGGCCTAGTGACACCTCTGCTGCAGCTGTAACTCCTACACAGCACAAGCTTACGTAATAAGCCCCACATAGGCATAGAGGGGTGATACAGGATATGGGGGCACTCCGGCCTAGTGACACCTCTGCTGCACCTGTAACTCCTACACAGCACAAGCATACGTAATAATCTCCACATAGGCATAGACGGGTGATACAGGATATGGGGTCGCTCCGGCCTAGTAACACCTCTGCTGCAGATGTAACTCCTACACAGCACAAGCATACGTAATAAGCCCCACATAGGCATAGAGGGGTGATACAGGATATGGGGTCGCTCCGGCCTAGTGACACCTCTGCTGCAGATGTAACTCCTACACAGCACAAGCATACGTAATAAGCCCCACATAGGCATAGAGGGGTGATACAGGATATGGGGGCGCTCCGGCCTAGTGACACCTCTGCTGCACCTGTAACTCCTACACAGCACAAGCATACGTAATAATCTCCACATAGGCATAGAGGGGTGATACAGGTTATGGGGGTCGCTCCGGCCTAGTGACACCTCAGCTGTACCTGTAACTCCTACACAGCACAAGCATACGTAATAACCCCACATAGGCATAGAGGGGTGATACAGGATATGGGGGTGCTCCGGCCTAGTGACACCTCTGCTGCAGCTGTATCTCCTACACAGCACAAGCATACGTAATAAGCCCTACATAGGCATAGAGGGGTGATACAGGATATGGGGTCGCTCCGGCCTAGTAACACCTCTGCTGCAGATGTAACTCCTACACAGCACAAGCATACGTAATAAGCCCCACATAGGCATAGAGGGGTGATACAGGATATGAGGTCGCTCCGGCCTAGTGACACCTCTGCTGCAGATGTAACTCCTACACAGCACAAGCATACGTAATAAGCCCCACATAGGCATAGAGGGGTGATACAGGATATGGGGGCGCTCCGGCCTAGTGACACCTCTGCTGCAGATGTAACTCCTACACAGCACAAGCATACGTAATAAGCCCCACATAGGCATAGAGGGGTGATACAGGATATGGGGGTCGCTCCGGCCTAGTGACACCTCTGCTGCAGCTGTAACTCCTACACAGCACAAGCATACGTAATAAGCCCCACATAGACATAGAGGGGTGATACAGGATATGGGGGTCGCTCCGGCCTAGTGACACCGTTGCTGCAGCTGTAACTCCTACACAGCACAAGCATACGTAATAATCCCCACATAGGCATAGAGGGGTGATACAGGATATGGGGGGGCGCTCCGGCCTAGTGACACCTCTGCTGCACCTTTAACTCCTACACAGCACAAGCATACGTAATAACCCCCACATAGATATAGAGGGGTGATACAGGATATGGGGGGCTCCGGCCTAGTGACACCTCTGCTGCAGCTGTAACTCCTACACAGCACAAGCATACGTAATAATCCCCACATAGGCATAGAGGGGTGTTACAGGATATGGGGGCGCTCCGGCCTAGTGACACCTCTGCTGCATCTGTAACTCCTACACAGCACAAGCATACGTAATAAGCCCCATATAGGCACAGAGGGGTGATACAGGATATGGGGGGGCGCTCCGGCCTAGTGACACCTCTGCTGCACCTGTAACTCCTACACAGCACAAGCATACGTAATATCCCCCACATAGATATAGAGGGGTGATACAGGATATGGGGGGCTCCGGCCTAGTGACACCTCTGCTGCAGCTGTAACTCCTACACAGCACAAGCATACGTAATAATCCCCACATAGGCATAGAGGGGTGTTACAGGATATGGGGGCGCTCCGGCCTAGTGACACCTCTGCTGCATCTGTAACTCCTACACAGCACAAGCATACGTAATAAGCCCCATATAGGCACAGAGGGGTGATACAGGATATGGGGGGGGGGGGGCGCTCCGGCCTAGTGACACCTCTGCTGTAGCTGTATCTCCTACACAGCACAAGCATACGTAATAAGCCCCACATAGGCATAGAGTGGTGATACAGGATATGGGGGCGCTCCGGCCTAGTGACACCTCTGCTGCAGCCGTAACTCCTACACAGCACAATCATACGTAATAATCCCCACATACGCATAGAGGGGTGTTACAGGATACGGGGTCGCTCCGGCCTAGTGACACCTCTGCTGCACCTGTAACTCCTACACAGCACAAGCATACGTAATAACCCCACATAGGCATAGAGGGGTGATACAGGATACGGGGGCGCTCCGGCCTAGTGACCCCTCTGCTGCAGCTGTAACTCCTACACAGCACAAGCATACGTAATAACTAGAGATGAGCGGGTTCGGTTTCTTTGAATCCGAACCCGCACGAACTTCACTTTTTTTTTCACGGGTCCGAGCGACTCGGATCTTCCCGCCTTGCTCGGTTAACCCGAGCGCGCCCGAACGTCATCATGACGCTGTCGGATTCTCGCGAGACTCGGATTCTATATAAGGAGCCGCGCGTCGCCGCCATTTTCACACGTGCATTGAGATTGATAGGGAGAGGACGTGGCTGGCGTCCTCTCCATTAGAATAGATTAGAAGAGAGAGAGAGAGAGAGATTGCTGTGATACTGTAGATTAGAAGAGAGTGCAGACAGAGTTTAGTGACTGACGACCACAGTGACCAGTGACCACCAGAGACAGTGCAGTTGTTTGTTTTATTTAATATATCCGTTCTCTGCCTGAAAAAAACGATACACAGTCACACAGTGACTCAGTCTGTGTGCACTGCTCAGCCCAGTGTGCTGCACATCAATGTATTGTATATAAAGCTTATAATTGTGGGGGAGACTGGGGAGCACTGCAGGTTGTTATAGCAGGAGCCAGGAGTACATGATAAATAATATTATATTAAAATTAAACAGTGCACACTTTTGCTGCAGGAGTGCCACTGCCAGTGTGACTAGTGGTGACCAGTGCCTGACCACCAGTATATTAGTAGTATTGTATACTATCTCTTTATCAACCAGTCTATATTAGCAGCAGACACAGTACAGTGCGGTAGTTCACGGCTGTGGCTACCTCTGTGTCGGCACTCGGCAGGCAGTCCGTCCATCCATAATTGTATTATAATATATACCACCTAACCGTGGTTTTTTTTTCATTCTTTATACCGTCGTCATACTAGTTGTTACGAGTATACTACTATCTCTTTATCAACCAGTGTACAGTGCGGTAGTTCACGGCTGTGGCTACCTCTGTGTCGGCACTCGGCAGGCAGTCCGTCCAACCATAATTGTATTATATACCACCTAACCGTGGTTTTTTTTTCATTCTTTATACCGTCGTCATACTAGTTGTTACGAGTATACTACTATCTCTTTATCAACCAGTGTACAGTGCGGTAGTTCACGGCTGTGGCTACCTCTGTGTCGGCACTCGGCAGGCAGTCCGTCCATCCATAATTGTATTATATACCACCTAACCGTGGTTTTTTTATACCACCTAACCGTGGCAGTCCGTCCATGTGCTGATTGGGGAGGGTTTTTTGGAAGGGACATCCTGCGTGACACTGCAGTGCCACTCCTAGATGTGCCCGGTGTTTGTGTCGGCCACTAGGGTCGCTAATCTTACTCACACAGCTACCTCATTGCGCCTCTTTTTTTCTTTGCGTCATGTGCTGTTTGGGGAGGGTTTTTTGGAAGGGACATCCTGCGTGACACTGCAGTGCCACTCCTAGATGTGCCCGGTGTTTGTGTCGGCCACTAGGGTCGCTAATCTTACTCACACAGCTACCTCATTGCGCCTCTTTTTTTCTTTGCGTCATGTGCTGTTTGGGGAGGGTTTTTTGGAAGGGACATCCTGCGTGACACTGCAGTGCCACTCCTAGATGTGCCCGGTGTTTGTGTCGGCCACTAGGGTCGCTAATCTTACTCACACAGTCAGCTACCTCATTGCGCCTCTTTTTTTCTTTGCGTCATGTGCTGTTTGGGGAGGGTTTTTTGGAAGGGCCATCCTGCGTGACACTGCAGTGCCACTCCTAGATGGGCCCGGTGTTTGTGTCGGCCACTAGGGTCGCTAATCTTACTCACACAGCTACCTCATTGCGCCTCTTTTTTTCTTTGCGTCATGTGCTGTTTGGGGAGGGTTTTTTGGAAGGGACATCCTGCGTGACACTGCAGTGCCACTCCTAGATGGGCCCGGTGTTTGTGTCGGCCACTAGGGTCGCTTATCTTACTCACACAGCGACCTCGGTGCAAATTTTAGGACTAAAAATAATATTGTGAGGTGTGAGGTATTCAGAATAGACTGAAAATGAGTGTAAATTATGGTTTTTGAGGTTAATAATACTTTGGGATCAAAATGACCCCCAAATTCTATGATTTAAGCTGTTTTTTAGTGTTTTTGGAAAAAAACACCCGAATCCAAAACACACCCGAATCCGACAAAAATAATTCGGTGAGGTTTTGCCAAAACGCGTTCGAACCCAAAACACGGCCGCGGAACCGAACCCAAAACCAAAACACAAAACCCGAAAAATTTCAGGCGCTCATCTCTAGTAATAACCCCACATAGGCATAGAGGGGTGTTACAGGATATGGGGTCGCTCCGGCCTAGTGACACCTCTGCTGTACCTGTAACTCCTACACAGCACAAGCATACGTAATAACCCCACATAGGCATAGAGGGGTGATACAGGATACGGGGGCGCTCCGGCCTAGTGACCCCTCTGCTGCAGCCGTAACTACTACACAGCACAAGCATACGTAATAATCCCCACATAGATATAGAGGGGTGATACAGGATATGGGGGGCTCCGGCCTAGTGACACCTCTGCTGCAGCTGTAACTCCTACACAGCACAATCATACGTAATAAGCCCCATATAGGCACAGAGGGGTGATACAGGATATGGGGGCGCTCCGGCCTAGTGACACCTCTGCTGCAGCTGTATCTCCTACACAGCACAAGCATACGTAATATGCCCCACATAGGCATAGAGGGGTGATACAGGATATGGGGGCGCTCCGGCCTAGTGACACCTCTGCTGCAGCCGTAACTCCTACACAGCACAAGCATACGTAATAACCCCCACATAGACATAGAGGGGTGATACAGGATATGGGGGGCGCTCCAGCCTAGTGACACCTCTGCTGCACCCGTAACTCCTACACAGCACAAGCATACGTAATAACCCCACATAGGCATAGAGGGGTGATACAGGTTATGGAGGCGCTCCGGCCTAGTGACACCTCTGCAGCACCCGTAACTCCTACACAGCACAAGCATACGTAATAAGCCCCACATAGGCATAGAGGGGTGATACAGGATATGGGGGCGCTCCGGCCTAGTGACACCTCTGCTGCAGCTGTAACTCCTACACAGCACAAGCATACGTAATAAGCCCCACATAGGCATAGAGGGGTGATACAGTATATGGGGGCGCTCCGGCCTAGTGACACCTCTGCTGCACCTTTAACTCCTACACAGCACAAGCATACGTAATAAGCCCCACATAGACATAGAGGGGTGATACAGGATATGGGGGGCTCCGGCCTAGTGACACCTCTGCTGCAGCTGTAACTCCTACACAGCACAAGCATACGTAATAATCCCCACATAGGCATAGAGGGGTGTTACAGGATATGGGGGCGCTCCGGCCTAGTGACACCTCTGCTGCATCTGTAACTCCTACACAGCACAAGCATACGTAATAAGCCCCATATAGGCACAGAGGGGTGATACAGGATATGGGGGGGGGGGGGCGCTCCGGCCTAGTGACACCTCTGCTGTAGCTGTATCTCCTACACAGCACAAGCATACGTAATAAGCCCCACATAGGCATAGAGGGGTGATACAGGATATGGGGGCGCTCCGGCCTAGTGACACCTCTGCTGCACCTGTAACTCCTACACAGCACAAGCATACGTAATAATCCCCACATAGACATAGAGGGGTGATACAGGATATGGGGGCGCTCCGGCCTAGTGACACCTCTGCTGCAGCCGTAACTCCTACACAGCACAATCATACGTAATAATCCCCACATAGGCATAGAGGGGTGTTACAGGATATGGGGTCGCTCCGGCCTAGTGACACCTCTGCTGCAGCTGTAACTCCTACACAGCACAAGCATACGTAATAACCCCACATAGGCATAGAGGGGTGATACAGGATATGGGGGTGCTCCGGCCTAGTGACACCTCTGCTGTACCTGTAACTCCTACACAGCACAAGCATACGTAATAACCCCACATAGGCATAGAGGGGTGATACAGGATATGGGGGCGCTCCGGCCTAGTGACACATCTGCTGCATCTGTAACCTGTAACTCCTACACAGCACAAGCATACGTAATAATCCCCACATAGGCATAGAGGGGTGATACAGGATATGGGGGTCACTCCGGCCTAGTGACACCTCTGCTGCACCCGTAACTCCTACACAGCACAAGCATACGTAATAATCCCCACATAGGCATAGAGGGGTGATACAGGATATGGGGGCGCTCCGGCCTAGTGACACCTCTGCTGCACCCGTAACTCCTACACAGCACAAGCATACGTAATAATCCCCACATAGGCATAGAGGGGTGATACAGGATATGGGGGCGCTCCGGCCTAGTGACACCTCTGCTGCAGCTGTAACTCCTACACAGCACAAGCATACGTAATAACCCCACATAGGCATAGAGGGGTGATACAGGATACGGGGGCGCTCCGGCCTAGTGACACCTCTGCTGCAGCTGTAACTCCTACACAGCACAAGCATACGTAATAAGCCCCACATAGACATAGAGGGGTGATACAGGATACGGGGTCGCTCCGGCCTAGTGACACCTCTGCTGCACCTGTAACTACTACACAGCACAAGCATACGTAATAATCCCCACATAGGCATAGAGGGGTGATACAGGATACGGGGGCGCTCCGGCCTAGTGACACCTCTGCTGCAGCTGTAACTCCTACACAGCACAAGCATACGTAATAAGCCCCACATAGACATAGAGGGGTGATACAGGATACGGGGTCGCTCCGGCCTAGTGACACCTCTGCTGCACCTGTAACTACTACACAGCACAAGCATACGTAATAATCCCCACATAGGCATAGAGGGGTGATACAGGATATGGGGGCGCTCCGGCCTAGTGACCCCTCTGCTGCAGCCGTAACTACTACACAGCACAAGCATACGTAATAATCTCCACATAGACATAGAGGGGTGATACAGGATATGGGGGGCGCTCCGGCCTAGTGACACCTCTGCAGCAGCCGTAACTACTACACAGCACAAGCATACGTAATAAGCCCCACATAGGCATAGAGGGGTGATACAGGATATGGGGGTGCTCCGGCCTAGTGACACCTCTGCTGCAGCTGTAACTCCTACACAGCACAAGCATACGTAATAAGCCCCACATAGGCATAGAGGGGTGATACAGGATATGGGGGCGCTCCGGCCTAGTGACACATCTGCTGCATCTGTAACTCCTACACAGCACAAGCATACGTAATAACCCCCACATAGGCATAGAGGGGTGATACAGGATATGGGGGCGCTCCGGCCTAGTGACACCTCTGCTGCAGCTGTAACTCCTATATAGCACAAGCATACGTAATAAGCCCCACATAGGTGTAGAGGGGTGATACAGGATATGGGGTCGCTCCGGCCTAGTAACACCTCTGCTGCAGATGTAACTCCTACACAGCACAAGCATACGTAATAAGCCCCACATAGGCATAGAGGGGTGATACAGGATATGGAGGCTCTCCGGACTAGTGACACCTCTGCTGCAGCTATAACTCCTACACAGTACAAGCATACGTAATAAGCCCCACATAGGCATTGAGGGGTGATACAGGATATGGGGGTCGCTCCGGCCTAGTGACACCGTTGCTGCAGCTGTAACTCCTACACAGCACAAGCATACGTAATAATCCCCACATAGGCATAGAGGGGTGATACAGCATAAGGGGGAGCGCTCCGGCCTAGTGACACCTCTGCTGCACCTGTAACTCCTACACAGCACAAGCATACGTAATAACCCCCACATAGATATAGAGGGGTGATACAGGATATGGGGGGCTCCGGCCTAGTGACACCTCTGCTGCATCTGTAACTCCTACACAGCACAAGCATACGTAATAAGCCCCATATAGGCACAGAGGGGTGATACAGGATATGGGGGGGGGCGCTCCGGCCTAGTGACACCTCTGCTGCAGCTGTATCTCCTACACAGCACAAGCATACGTAATAAGCCCCACATAGGCATAGAGGGGTGATACAGGATATGGGGGCGCTCCGGCCTAGTGACACCTCTGCTGCAGCCGTAACTCCTACACAGCACAAGCATACGTAATAAGCCCCACATAGGCATAGAGGGGAGATACAGGATATGGGGGCGCTCCAGCCTAGTGACACCTCTGCTGCACCCGTAACTCCTACACAGCACAAGCATACGTAATAACCCCACATAGGCATAGAGGGGTGATACAGGATATGGAGGCGCTCCGGCCTAGTGACACCTCTGCTGCACCCGTAACTCCTACACAGCACAAGCATACGTAATAAGCCCCACATAGGCATAGAGGGGTGATACAGGATATGGGGGCGCTCCGGCCTAGTGACACCTCTGCTGCAGCTGTAACTCCTACACAGCACAAGCATACGTAATAAGCCCCACATAGGCATAGAGGGGTGATACAGGATATGGGGGCGCTCCGGCCTAGTGACACCTCTGCTGCACCTGTAACTCCTACACAGCACAAACATACGTAATAAGCCCCACATAGGCATAGAGGGGTGATACAGTATATGGGGGCGCTCCGGCCTAGTGACACCTCTGCTGCACCTGTAACTCCTACACAGCACAAGCATACGTAATAAGCCCCACATAGACATAGAGGGGAGATACAGGATATGGGGGTGCTCCGGCCTAGTGACACCTCTGCTGCAGCCGTAACTACTACACAGCACAAGCATACGTAATAAGCCCCACATAGACATAAAGGGTTAATACCGGATATGGGGGCGCTCCGGCCTAGTGACACCTCTGCTGCAGCTGTAACTCCTACACAGCACAAGCATACGTAATAATCCCACATAGGCATAGAGGGGTGATACAGGATATGGGGGCGCTCCGGCCTAGTGACACCTCTGCTGCACCCGTAACTCCTACACAGCACAAGCATACGTAATAATCCCCACATAGACATAGAGGGGTGATACAGGATATGGGGGCGCTCCGGCCTAGTGTCACCTCTGCTGCAGCCGTAACTCCTACACAGCACAAGCATACGTAATAATCCCCACATAGACATAGAGGGGTGATACAGGATATGGGGGCGCTCCGGCCTAGTGTCACCTCTGCTGCAGCCGTAACTCCTACACAGCACAAGCATACGTAATAACCCCACATAGGCATAGAGGGGTGATACAGGATATGGGGTGCTCCGGCCTAGTGACACCTCTGCTGCAGCTGTAACTCCTACACAGCACAAGCATACGTAATAATCCCACATAGACATAGAGGGGAGATACAGGATATGGGGGACGCTCCAGCCTAGTGACACCTCTGCTGCAGCTGTAACTCCTACACAGTACAAGCATACGTAATAAGCCCCACATAGGCATAGAGGGGTGATACAGGATATGGGGGCGCTCCGGCCTAGTGACACCTCTGCTGCAGCTGTAACTCCTACACAGCACAAGCATACGTAATAAGCCCCACATAGGCATAGAGGGGTGATACAGGATATGGGGGCGCTCCGGCCTAGTGACACCTCTGCTGCACCTGTAACTCCTACACAGCACAAGCATATGTAATAATCCCCACATAGTCATAGAGGGGTGATACAGGATATGGGGGCGCTCCGGCCTAGTGACACCTCTGCTGCACCTGTAACTCCTACACAGCACAAGCATACGTAATAACCCCACATAGGCATAGAGGGGTGATACAGGATATGGGGGCGCTCCGGCCTAGTGACACCTCTGCTGCAGCTGTAACTCCTACACAGCACAAGCATACATAATAATCCCCACATAGGCATAGAGGGGTGATACAGGATATGGGGGCGCTCCGACCTAGTGACTCCTCTGCTGCAGCCGTAACTCCTACACAGCACAAGCATACGTAATAATCCCCACATAGGCATAGAGGGGTGATACAGGATTTGGGGGGCGCTCCGGCCTAGTGACAACTCTGCTGCAGCCAGGGCCGGCGCCACCATCAGGCAACTTTAGGCAGCTGCCTATGGGCGGCAGCACTTGAAAGGCGGCGCTGGGTGCAGCAAAAAAAAAAATTGGGATGTCAGGCAACCGCTACCCGTTAACTCGGTGTCAGATAAGCTATTACCACCTCCCCCTCCTGCGCCGGAGACAACAAAGCTGCTCGAGCCGGGGGGGGATCGGCGGTACCTTCACCCGACGTAGAGAGGTCTTCCCCACCCCCGCCCTCCATACGCCTCCCTCCGCCCCCGTCCGCCTCCCTCCGCCTGTCCTCACCTCGCAACTCATCCTCATGCTGCCGAGAAGTGAGTAGCAGTGCAGGGAGGGACAGCCAATCGCCGCGCCATACATTGCTTCCTGGCAGCGTCCGGCGTCTGCTCTCCCTGGCCTGCACCTGTGTCCTCCGTGCAGCCGGGATTGAGCCATACCCTCTTACACCGTGACCGCCGTGTGGGACGTTTAGGTTAGGTGTAGGCTGTGGGGGGAGGGTTAGGCACACCTGGGGAGGTTTAGGCTGCAGGAAGGGGGTGGTTAGGGTTAGGAGTAAGCTGTGGGGGAGGGGGGACAATTAGGGTCAGGCTGCGGGAAAGCAGTATTAGGGTTTGGGGGGGGGGTTAGGGATCAGGGTTAGTTTTCTTAATTAGTAAGTGTCAGGATTTTAATCTCTGGGAAGCCGCTGACGGTATTTTGGCATCCTAAGTGCCAAGATATATGTATTCCATATTTTATATATATATATATATATATATATATATATATATATATATATATATATATATATAATATATATTTTACAATCAGCCCAGCACTGTGTTTTAGATGTTGATTGGCCCCGGTGCCCTCAGTGAGGAAGATAGTATATTGAATTGATACTGCAGCACTCGGAGTCATTTAAAACGAGCAAAGTATAGTCAAAAAAATGTACATCACATAGTCCAACATTTCGGGGTGCCTAACCCCTTTGTCAAGGTGTGAAAAAGGGGTTAGACACCCCAAAACGTTGGACTATGTGATGTACATTTTTTGACTACACTTTGCTCGTTTTAAACGACTCCGACTGCCGCAGTATCAATTCTGTTTTATATATATATATATATAAAAAGAATATACCCTTAATTCGCGCTGTACAACACAGCTGCACCTCAATAGTAGTCACCTTGCTAGACGGTGACAAAAATAGTGATACAAATACAATACTCAGAGGGCGCTCAGTAACAATTTGTTCAAATAAAATCCAAAACCAGCTTGACCTAAATTACACAATTTAATTTATTAAAAATAATATCTAAAATATTGTGTAATAATACATCAATATAGTAATTCATACAGTGAATTCATAAAACAATATTTCATAAAACCCAACGCGTTTCGTCCGTTAAGGACTTCATCAGGGGTATGGGTCTTCGCTGGTGTTAGTCAAATGGAGAAGAGGAGGAAAGAACAAGAGAGCAAAGAAAAAAAGAATCAATACAAATCATCATGATATACAGATATATATTCAAGTAACGTTTTCATTGTTTATAAAAGAAAACCTTTTTTCATTATTTCGTTAACTATTACATCACAATTTTTCATAGAGAATATTTAAATTCTTTAGTAGACATTGGAAAAAGAAGATACTCTCCAATAATCAATTCAGGCTTTTTTTTTTTTTTTTTTGTCCTAATTGCCTTATTTCAAAAGAAAATAACAACTTACTGTGCAAATATAACTGCTCTGAGTGGATTATTTCTTCTTTATAATGCGGTAGTTTATTCTCTGTAATTCTAAGAATAAAATATATATATTGTTTTAAATGGTACTGAAAGGTTGAATATAGAATTACATCTAATTAAAATGGATCACTCACTTGGCTGTCTCTGGAGATAATCTTCATTAGAGATCAACTACTCCTATATTATGGTCAGTCAATGTTCAATACGTCTAAATAAGAAATTCAACAGTATTACGGGCCAAATGCCTCAAGGAATTTAGAATCTTATTGGAATATGTAGCCATACTCACTTTCCAATACAAATTCACCTGCTCACTGATGGTCTAATCTTGACCGGATGAATTAGTCTAAGAAATTAATTGGAGATAATTAAGGGTGTCCAAAGCACTATATAGGCATATTTAAAAACTGAACTTTGTTATAACTTACTTAAAGTTCAGCACGATGATAACGAATTGGGCTAAAAAGCTCCTTAAAATCCAATAAGGTGCATCTTCTAACTAGAATCAAAAGTGAATTAAATTAAGGACCTAATTAGTGACCAATAATAGCACTTAATATAGAGTCTTAATTGTTACTTACAATAAAAATTCTTTAGAGTTCGACAACAAGTAGGTTCTGAGCTCCACAGTGGCCGGTAAGATATAACTTCCAACTAGAACTAAATAAATTATATTATACTAAAAGCATAATTTGATATTAACCTATTAAAGAGCATCAGAAGTACTTACATTAAGAGATTCAGGACCTGTGTTGCTGCCTCCTTTCCTGTATGGCAAGTGATTTGGAAGAGATTTCTGAGGCCTATTTATACCCCTAGGGAGTTTACATCACTTCCTCCCTCTGCTGATAGGTTAAATCTGATGAGTCAATTATATGACATTTTACCAATATTAAACTAGTATAAGGCCTGATGCCTATATATATGGGTCAAGTTTATTCTACAGATGTTTGTGTCTGAAAGGCTAATGATAATATGGCATAATTAAATACTACTTCCGCCTTTCACTTCAATTATTTCCACGGTTTGCTGTATAATTACTACCCTCTGTATTAATTCGAATCGGGGCAGCCTCACTTGGCATTTTTACTGATTACCCCATTTCTTATTTAATTAAGCCCAGAGAGAAAATTGAACGAAGATAAACAAGTTCTCCTTATGTAACGCCGTGCGTTCCACCCATAACAGCGGTGGAACGCACAGCGTCACTTCCGGGTTGTCCTGTGCGCTCCATAGTAGCAGTGGAGCGCACGTCTGCACTTCCGGACCTGCGCATTGGCCGAATCTTCGTGCGTTCCTCCCATAGCGACGGTGGAACGCACAACGTCACTTCCGGATTGTCCCGTGCGCTCCAACCATTGAAGCGGTGAAGCGCACGTCTTTTCTTTGTGACCACATTGTCACATTAAAGTCCTACAGCACCAAAATATTTTACACATCGGGAATGGGGCCATATCTATTGCCTTCTAATATATGTTAAAGATTGATCATAACATGAACATGAACATTACATTTATTGTCCCTATTTATTAAGATCCATTATAAAACCAATTGGAGTAAGTATAAAGAGAGTAAGACATTCTTTTCCCAATACCTTTACATTATTAGTTATTGACAAAACATATATACAGCGAAAATGATAGAATGATATACATTTATGAGTCCCCCTATGTGATTATAGTCCCATCGAGACCAATACACATATTGCATGGCATAGCATGGCATTGTATTGTATGTTTTTTTCGCTGTATATATATTTTGTCAATAACTAATAATGTAAAGGTATTGGGAAAAGAATGTCTTACTCTCTTTATACTTACTCCAATTGGTTTTATAATGGATCTTAATAAATAGGGACAATAAATGTAATGTTCATGTTCATGTTATGATCAATCTTTAACATATATTAGAAGGCAATAGATATGGCCCCATTCCCGATGTGTAAAATATATTGGTGCTGTAGGACTTTAATGTGACAATGTGGTCACAAAGAAAAGACGTGCGCTTCACCGCTTCAATGGTTGGAGCGCACGGGACAATCCGGAAGTGACGTTGTGCGTTCCACCGTCGCTATGGGAGGAACGCACGAAGATTCGGCCAATGCGCAGGTCCGGAAGTGCAGACGTGCGCTCCACTGCTACTATGGAGCGCACGGGACAACCCGGAAGTGACGCTGTGCGTTCCACCGCTGTTATGGGTGGAACGCACGGCGTTACATAAGGAGAACTTGTTTATCTTCGTTCAATTTTCTCTCTGGGCTTAATTAAATAAGAAATGGGGTAATCAGTAAAAATGCCAAGTGAGGCTGCCCCGATTCGAATTAATACAGAGGGTAGTAATTATACAGCAAACCGTGGAAATAATTGAAGTGAAAGGCGGAAGTAGTATTTAATTATGCCATATTATCATTAGCCTTTCAGACACAAACATCTGTAGAATAAACTTGACCCATATATATAGGCATCAGGCCTTATACTAGTTTAATATTGGTAAAATGTCATATAATTGACTCATCAGATTTAACCTATCAGCAGAGGGAGGAAGTGATGTAAACTCCCTAGGGGTATAAATAGGCCTCAGAAATCTCTTCCAAATCACTTGCCATACAGGAAAGGAGGCAGCAACACAGGTCCTGAATCTCTTAATGTAAGTACTTCTGATGCTCTTTAATAGGTTAATATCAAATTATGCTTTTAGTATAATATAATTTATTTAGTTCTAGTTGGAAGTTATATCTTACCGGCCACTGTGGAGCTCAGAACCTACTTGTTGTCGAACTCTAAAGAATTTTTATTGTAAGTAACAATTAAGACTCTATATTAAGTGCTATTATTGGTCACTAATTAGGTCCTTAATTTAATTCACTTTTGATTCTAGTTAGAAGATGCACCTTATTGGATTTTAAGGAGCTTTTTAGCCCAATTCGTTATCATCGTGCTGAACTTTAAGTAAGTTATAACAAAGTTCAGTTTTTAAATATGCCTATATAGTGCTTTGGACACCCTTAATTATCTCCAATTAATTTCTTAGACTAATTTATCCGGTCAAGATTAGACCATCAGTGAGCAGGTGAATTTGTATTGGAAAGTGAGTATGGCTACATATTCCAATAAGATTCTAAATTCCTTGAGGCATTTGGCCCGTAATACTGTTGAATTTCTTATTTAGACGTATTGAACATTGACTGACCATAATATAGGAGTAGTTGATCTCTAATGAAGATTATCTCCAGAGACAGCCAAGTGAGTGATCCATTTTAATTAGATGTAATTCTATATTCAACCTTTCAGTACCATTTAAAACAATATATATATTTTATTCTTAGAATTACAGAGAATAAACTACCGCATTATAAAGAAGAAATAATCCACTCAGAGCAGTTATATTTGCACAGTAAGTTGTTATTTTCTTTTGAAATAAGGCAATTAGGACAAAAAAAAAAAAAAAAAAGCCTGAATTGATTATTGGAGAGTATCTTCTTTTTCCAATGTCTACTAAAGAATTTAAATATTCTCTATGAAAAATTGTGATGTAATAGTTAACGAAATAATGAAAAAAGGTTTTCTTTTATAAACAATGAAAACGTTACTTGAATATATATCTGTATATCATGATGATTTGTATTGATTCTTTTTTTCTTTGCTCTCTTGTTCTTTCCTCCTCTTCTCCATTTGACTAACACCAGCGAAGACCCATACCCCTGATGAAGTCCTTAACGGACGAAACGCGTTGGGTTTTATGAAATATTGTTTTATGAATTCACTGTATGAATTACTATATTGATGTATTATTACACAATATTTTAGATATTATTTTTAATAAATTAAATTGTGTAATTTAGGTCAAGCTGGTTTTGGATTTTATTTGAACAAATTGTTACTGAGCGCCCTCTGAGTATTGTATTTATATATATATATATACCAAAACAGACGGGCGGCACTCAGAGCTTATAATCAAATGTAAGCATGCAGTGACTTTATTGTCATGAAGTCTTCATGACAATAAAGTCACTGCATGCTTACATTTGATTATAAGCTCTGAGTGCCGCCCGTCTGTTTTGGTGTATTGTCGGGTCGTCACCCGAGGGAGGGCACCGCGAGCCAAGGAAGCTTTCATCTAGGAACTGTGAGTGCCGGGTCACACTGTTTGTTTATATATATATATATATATATATATATATTACAGTGCCTGAAGTGGGCCGGTATACTATGGTTTGGTATACCGGCACTTCTTCGAACACTGTCCACCGCCGCAGCAAGCTGACCGCGGCGCTACTATTTCAAATCTGCCGCAGACCGGCAGCCAATCAGTAGCATCAGCTCCTGATTGGCTGCCGGTCCGCGTCAGATTTGAAATAGTACAGTGCCCGTCCCTGAGCCCTGACAAGTGCGGCTGCAAGGTTCGGCTCCCGCATGCAGCATGTTTACGCCAAGGCTCCGGCTCCTGCCCCCCTGACAGCTCCGCTGCCCGGCTTTCTCTTTCTTTGATAACAACTCCGGTGGCCGGCTTCCGCTCCACAGCACAGCTGCCTGGCTTCCGTATGCTGACACCCCCGGCTACCCGGCAACTGGTGAGCAGAGGGTAACTGATGGAGGAGAGTGTCAGGGTAGGGACAGTGTATGTGTGTAAATGTGGTTGTGTGTGTGTGTGTGTGTATATATATATATGTGTGTGTGGCTGTGTGTGTATATGTGTGTGTGTGTATACTGTATGTGGCTGTGAGTATGTAGATATGTGGCTATGTGTGTGGCATAATGTGAATTTCGGCTCATTCCATGTGGCATAATGTGAATTTCGTCTCATACTATGTGCTATAATGTGATTTTCGGCTCATACCGTGTGCGTTAATGTGATTTTCGGCTCATACTGTGTGCTATAATGTGATTTTCGGCTCATACCATGTGCTGTAATGTGATTTTCGGCTCATACCGTGTGCTGTAATGTGAATTTCGTCTCATACTGTGTGCTATAATGTGATTTTCGGCTCATACTGTGTGCTATAAAGTGAATTTTGGCTCATACCGTTTGCTATAATGTGATTTTCGGCTCATACTGTGTGCTATAATGTGATTTTCGGCTCATACAGTGTGCTATAATGTGATTTTCGGCTCATACTGTGTGCTATAATGTGAATTTCAGCTCATACAGTGTGCTATAATGTGAATTTCGGCTCATACTGTGTGCTATAATGTGAATTTCAGCTCATACTGTGTGCTATAATGTGAATTTCGGCTCATACAGTGTGCTATAATGTGAATTTCGGCTCATACAGTGTGCTATAATGTGAGTTTCGGCTCATACCGTGTGCTGTAATGTGAATTTCCTCTCATACTGTGTGCTATAATGTGATTTTCGGCTCATACTGTGTGCTATAATGTGATTTTCGGCTCATACTGTGTGCTACAATGTGAATTTCGGCTCATACTGTGTGCTGCAATGTGAATTTCGGCTCATACCGTGTGCTATAATGTGAATTTCGTCTCATACAGTGTGCTATAATGTGAATTTCGGCTCATTCAGTGTGCTACAATGTGATTTTCGGCTCATACAGTGTGCTATAATGTGAATTTCGGCTCATACAGTGTGCTATAATGTGAGTTTCGGCTCATACCGTGTGCTGTAATGTGAATTTCCTCTCATACTGTGTGCTATAATGTGATTTTCGGCTCATACTGTGTGCTATAATGTGATTTTCGGCTCATACTGTGTGCTACAATGTGAATTTCGGCTCATACTGTGTGCTACAATGTGAATTTCGGCTCATACCGTGTGCTATAATGTGAATTTCGTCTCATACAGTGTGCTATAATGTGAATTTCGGCTCATTCAGTGTGCTACAATGTGATTTTCGGCTCATACAGTGTGCTATAATGTGATTTTCGGCTCATTCAGTGTGCTACAATGTGATTTTCGGCTCATTCAGTGTGCTACAATGTGATTTTTGGCTCATACTTTGTGCTATAATGTGATTTTCGGCTCATACAGTGTGCTATAATGTGATTTTTGGCTCATACCGTGTGCTATAATGTGATTTTCGGCTCATACTGTGTGCTATAATGTGATTTTCGGCTCATACTGTGTGCTATAATGTAAATTTCGGCTCATACTGTGTGCTATAATGTGATTTTCGGCTCATACTGTGTGCTATAATTTGATTTTCGGCTCATACTGTGTGCTATAATGTGTTTTTCTGCTCATACTGTGTGGTATAATGTGATTTTCGGCTCATACTGTGTGCTATAATGTGATTTTCGGCTCATACCGTGTGCTATAATGTGATTTTCGGCTCATACTGTGTGCTATAATGTGATTTTCGGCTAATACTGTGTGCTATAATGTGAATTTCGGCTCATACTGTGTGCTATAATGTGATTTTCGGCTCATACTGTGTGCTATAATTTGATTTTTGGCTCATACTGTGTGCTATAATGTGTTTTTCGGCTCATACTGTGTGGTATAATGTGATTTTCAGCTCATACTGTGTGCTATAATGTGATTTTCAGCTCATACTGTGTGCTATAATGTGTTTTTCGGCTCATACTGTGTGCTATAAAGTGAATTTCGGCTCATACCGTGTGGTATAAAGTGAATTTCGGCTCATATCGTGTGGTATAATATGAATTTCGGCTCATACAGTGTGCTATAATGTGAATTTCGGCTCATACCGTGTGCTATAATGTGATTTTCGGCTCATACCGTGTGCTATAATGTGATTTTCGGCTCATACAGTGTGCTATAATGTGATTTTCGGCTCATACTGTGTGCTATAATGTGATTTTCGGCTCATACTGTGTGCTATAATGTGATTTTCGGCTCATACAGTTTGCTATAATGTGATTTTCGGCTCATACCGTGTGCTATAATGTGATTTTCGGCTCATACCGTGTGCTATAATGTGATTTTCGGCTCATACCGTGTGCTATAATGTGATTTTCGGCTCATACCGTGTGCTATAATGTGATTTTCGGCTCATACCGTGTGCTATAATGTATTTTCGGCTCATACAGTGTGCTACAATGTGATTTTCGGCTCATACTGTGTGCTATAATGTGATTTTCGGCTCATACAGTGTGCTATTATGTGATTTTCGGCTCAAAATGTGTGCTATAATGTGATTTTCGGCTCAGACTGTGTGCTATAATGTGATTTTCGACTCATACAGTGTGCTATAATGTGATTTTCGGCTCATACCGTGTGCTATAATGTGAATTTCGGCTCATACCGTGTGCTATAATGTGATTTTCGGCTCATACAGTGTGCTATAATGTGATTTTCGGCTCATACAGTGTGCTACAATGTGATTTTCGGCTCATACTGTGTGCTACTATGTGATTTTCGGCTCATACAGTGTGCTATAATGTGATTTTCGGCTCATACTGTGTGCTATAATGTGAATTTCGGCTCATACTGTGTGCTATAATGTGATTTTCAGCTCATACTGTGTGCTATAATGTGATTTTTGACTCATACTGTGTGCTATAATGTGATTTTCGGCTCATACCGTGTGCTATAATGTGATTTTCGGTTCATACTGTGTGCTATAAAGTGAATTTCGGCTCATACTGTGTGCTATAATGTGAATTTCGGCTCATACTGTGTGCTATAATGTGATTTTTGACTCATACTGTGTGCTATAATGTGATTTTCGGCTCATACAGTGTGCTATAATGTGATTTTCGGCTCATACAGTGTGCTACAATGTGATTTTCGGCTCATACAGTGTGCTACAATGTGATTTTCGGCTCATACTGTGTGCTATTATGTGATTTTCGGCTCATACAGTGTGCTATAATGTGATTTTCGGCTCATCCTGTGTGCTATAAAGTGAATTTCGGCTCATACTGTGTGCTATAATGTGAATTTCGGCTCATACTGTGTGCTATAATGTGATTTTCAGCTCATACTGTGTGCTATAATGTGATTTTTGACTCATACTGTGTGCTATAATGTGATTTTCGGCTCATACCGTGTGCTATAATGTGATTTTCGGTTCATACTGTGTGCTATAATGTGAATTTCGGCTCATACTGTGTGCTATAATGTGATTTTTGACTCATACTGTGTGCTATAATGTGATTTTCTGCTCATACCGTGTGCTATAATGTGATTTTCGGATCATACTGTGTGCTATAATGTGATTTTCGGCTCATACAGTGTGCTATAATGTGATTTTCGGCTCATACTGTGTGCTATAATGTGATTTTCGGCTCATACCGTGTGCTATAATGTGATTTTCGGCTCATAATGTGTGGTATAATGTGAATTCCGGCTCATTCATGGTGGTATAATGTGAATGTCGGCTCATTCAGTGTGGTATAATGTGAATGTCGGCTCATTCAGTGTGCTATAATGTGATTTTCGGCTCAAACTTTGTGCTATAATGTGATTTTCTGCTCATACTGTGTGCTATAATGTGATTTTCGGGTCATACTGTGTGCTATAAAGTGAATTTCGGCTCATACTGTGTGCTATAATGTGAATTTCGGCTCATACTGTGTGCTATAATGTGATTTTCGGCTCATACTGTGTGCTATAATGTGATTTTTGGCTCATACCGTGTGCTATAATGTGATTTTCGGCTCATACCGTGTGCTATAATGTGATTTTCGGCTCATACTGTGTGCTATAAAGTGAATTTCGGCTCATACTGTGTGCTATAATGTGATTTTCGGCTCATACTGTGTGCTATAATGTGATTTTTGACTCATACTGTGTGCTATAATGTGATTTTCGGATCATACCGTGTGCTATAATGTGATTTTCGGATCATACTGTGTGCTATAATGTGATTTTCGGCTCATACAGTGTGCTATAATGTGATTTTCGGCTCATACTGTGTGCTATAATGTGATTTTCGGCTCATGCAGTGTGCTATAATGTGATTTTCGGCTCATAATGTGTGGTATAATGTGAATTCCGGCTCATTCATGGTGGTATAATGTGAATGTCGGCTCATTCAGTGTGGTATAATGTGAATGTCGGCTCATTCAGTGTGCTATAATGTGATTTTCGGCTCATACAGTGTGCTATAATGTGATTTTCGGCTCATACAGTGTGCTACAATGTGATTTTCGGCTCATACTGTGTGCTATAATGTGATTTTCGGATCATGCAGTGTGCTATAATGTGATTTTCGGCTCATACTGTGTGCTATAATGTGATTTTCGGCTCATACTGTGTGCTATAATGTGATTTTTCGGCTCATACTGTGTGCTATAATGTGATTTTCGGCTCATACAGTGTGCTATAATGTGATTTTCGGCTCATACAGTGTGCTACAATGTGATTTTCGGCTCATACCGTGTGCTATAATGTGATTTTCGGCTCATACTGTGTGCTATAAAGTGAATTTCGGCTCATACTGTGTGCTATAATGTGAATTTCGGCTCATACTGTGTGCTATAATGTGATTTTCAGCTCATACTGTGTGCTATAATGTGATTTTTGACTCATACTGTGTGCTATAATGTGATTTTCGGCTCATACTGTGTGCTATAAAGTGAATTTCGGCTCATACTGTGTGCTATAATGTGAATTTCGGCTCATACTGTGTGCTATAATGTGAGTTTCGGCTCATACTGTGTGCTATAATGTGATTTTCTGCTCATACCGTGTGCTATAATGTGATTTTCGGATCATACTGTGTGCTATAATGTGATTTTCGGCTCATACTGTGTGCTATAATGTGATTTTCGGCTCATACAGTGTGCTATAATGTGAATTCCGGCTCATTCATGGTGGTATAATGTGAATGTCGGCTCATTCAGTGTGGTATAATGTGAATGTCGGCTCACTCAGTGTGCTATAATGTGATTTTCGGCTCATACAGTGTGCTATTATGTGATTTTCGGCTCATACAGTGTGCTATAATGTCATTTTCGGCTCATACAGTGTGCTATAATGTGATTTTCGGCTCATACTGTGTGCTATAATGTGATTTTCGGCTCATACTGTGTGCTATAATGTGATTTTTCGGCTCATACTGTGTGCTATAATGTGATTTTCGGCTCATACTGTGTGCTATAATGTGATTTTCGGCTCATACAGTGTGCTATAATGTGATTTTCGGCTCATACAGTGTGCTACAATGTGATTTTCGGCTCATACTGTGTGCTATAATGTGATTTTCGGCTCATACCGTGTGCTATAATGTGATTTTCGGCTCATACTGTGTGCTATAATGTGATTTTCGGCTCATACTGTGTGCTATAATGTGATTTTTGACTCATACTGTGTGCTATAATGTGATTTTCTGCTCATACCGTGTGCTATAATGTGATTTTCGGATCATACTGTGTGCTATAATGTGATTTCCGGCTCATTCATGGTGGTATAATGTGAATGTCGGCTCATTCAGTGTGGTATAATGTGAATGTCGGCTCATTCAGTGTGCTATAATGTGATTTTCGGCTCTAACTTTGTGCTATAATGTGATTTTCTGCTCATACTGTGTGCTCTAATGTGATTTTCGGCTCATACTGTGTGCTATAAAGTGAATTTCGGCTCATACTGTGTGCTATAATGTGAATTTCGGCTCATACTGTGTGCTATAATGTGATTTTCGGCTCATACTGTGTGCTATAATGTGATTTTTGAATCATACCGTGTGCTATAATGTGATTTTCGGCTCATACCGTGTGCTATAATGTGATTTTCGGCTCATACTGTGTGCTATAATGTCATTTTCGGCTCATACAGTGTGCTATAATGTGATTTTTCGGCTCATACTGTGTGCTATAATGTGATTTTCGGCTCATACTGTGTGCTATAATGTGAATTTCGGCTCATACTGTGTGCTATAATGTGATTTTCGGCTCATACTGTGTGCTATAATGTGATTTTTGACTCATACTGTGTGCTATAATGTGATTTTCTGCTCATACCGTGTGCTATAATGTGATTTTCGGATCATACTGTGTGCTATAATGTGATTTTCGGCTCATACAGTGTGCTATAATGTAATTTTCGGCTCATACTGTGTGCTATAATGTGATTTTCGGCTCATACAGTGTGCTATAATGTGATTTTCGGCTCATAATGTGTGGTATAATGTGAATTCCGGCTCATTCATGGTGGTATAATGTGAATGTCGGCTCATTCAGTGTGGTATAATGTGATTTTCGGCTCAAACTTTGTGCTATAATGTGATTTTCTGCTCATACTGTGTGCTATAATGTGATTTTCGGCTCATACCGTGTGCTATAATGTGAATTTCGGCTCATACTGTGTGCTATAATGTGAATTTCGGCTCATACTGTGTGCTATAATGTGATTTTCGGCTCATACTGTGTGCTATAATGTGATTTTTGACTCATACCGTGTGCTATAATGTGATTTTCGGCTCATACCGTGTGCTATAATGTGATTTTCGGCTCATACTGTGTGCTATAAAGTGAATTTTGGCTCATACTGTGTGCTATAATGTGAATTTCGGCTCATATTGTGTGCTATAATGTGATTTTCGGCTCATACTGTGTGCTATAATGTGATTTTTGACTCATACTGTGTGCTATAATGTGATTTTCGGCTCATACCGTGTGCTATAATGTGATTTTCGGCTCATACTGTGTGCTATAATGTGATTTTCGGCTCATGCTGTGTGCTATAATGTGATTTTCGGCTCATAATGTGTGGTATAATGTGAATTCCGGCTCATTCATGGTGGTATAATGTGAATGTCGGCTCATTCAGTGTGGTATAATGTGAATGTCGGCTCATTCAGTGTGCTATAATGTGATTTTCGGCTCATACATTGTGCTATAATGTGAATTTCGGCTCATACAGTGTGCTACAATGTGATTTTCGGCTCATACTGTGTGCTATAATGTGATTTTCGGATCATGCAGTGTGCTATAATGTGATTTTCGGCTCATACTGTGTGCTATAATGTGATTTTCGGCTCATACTGTGTGCTATAATGTGATTTTTTGGCTCATACTGTGTGCTATAATGTGATTTTCGGCTCATACAGTGTGCTATAATGTGATTTTCGGCTCATACTGTGTGCTATAAAGTGAATTTCGGCTCATACTGTGTGCTATAATGTGAATTTCGGCTCATTCTGTGTGCTATAATGTGATTTTCGGCTCATACAGTGTGCTATAATGTGATTTTCGGCTCATACTGTGTGGTATAATGTGAATTCCGGCTCATTCAGTGTGGTATAATGTGAATGTCGGCTCATTCAGTGTGCTATAATGTGATTTTCGGCTCATACTGTGTGCTATAATGTGATTTTCGGCTCATACAGTGTGCTATAATGTGATTTTCGGCTCATACTGTGTGCTATAAAGTGAATTTCGGCTCATACTGTGTGCTATAATGTGAGTTTCGGCTCATACTGTGTGCTATAATGTGATTTTCTGCTCATACCGTGTGCTATAATGTGATTTTCGGATCATACTGTGTGCTATAATGTGATTTTCGGCTCATACTGTGTGCTATAATGTGATTTTCGGCTCATACAGTGTGCTATAATGTGAATTCCGGCTCATTCATGGTGGTATAATGTGAATGTCGGCTCATTCAGTGTGGTATAATGTGAATGTCGGCTCACTCAGTGTGCTATAATGTGATTTTCGGCTCATACAGTGTGCTATTATGTGATTTTCGGCTCATACAGTGTGCTATAATGTCATTTTCGGCTCATACAGTGTGCTATAATGTGATTTTCGGCTCATACTGTGTGCTATAATGTGATTTTCGGCTCATACTGTGTGCTATAATGTGATTTTTCGGCTCATACTGTGTGCTATAATGTGATTTTCGGCTCATACTGTGTGCTATAATGTGATTTTCGGCTCATACAGTGTGCTATAATGTGATTTTCGGCTCATACAGTGTGCTACAATGTGATTTTCGGCTCATACTGTGTGCTATAATGTGATTTTCGGCTCATACCGTGTGCTATAATGTGATTTTCGGCTCATACTGTGTGCTATAATGTGATTTTCGGCTCATACTGTGTGCTATAATGTGATTTTTGACTCATACTGTGTGCTATAATGTGATTTTCTGCTCATACCGTGTGCTATAATGTGATTTTCGGATCATACTGTGTGCTATAATGTGATTTCCGGCTCATTCATGGTGGTATAATGTGAATGTCGGCTCATTCAGTGTGGTATAATGTGAATGTCGGCTCATTCAGTGTGCTATAATGTGATTTTCGGCTCTAACTTTGTGCTATAATGTGATTTTCTGCTCATACTGTGTGCTCTAATGTGATTTTCGGCTCATACTGTGTGCTATAAAGTGAATTTCGGCTCATACTGTGTGCTATAATGTGAATTTCGGCTCATACTGTGTGCTATAATGTGATTTTCGGCTCATACTGTGTGCTATAATGTGATTTTTGAATCATACCGTGTGCTATAATGTGATTTTCGGCTCATACCGTGTGCTATAATGTGATTTTCGGCTCATACTGTGTGCTATAATGTCATTTTCGGCTCATACAGTGTGCTATAATGTGATTTTTCGGCTCATACTGTGTGCTATAATGTGATTTTCGGCTCATACTGTGTGCTATAATGTGAATTTCGGCTCATACTGTGTGCTATAATGTGATTTTCGGCTCATACTGTGTGCTATAATGTGATTTTTGACTCATACTGTGTGCTATAATGTGATTTTCTGCTCATACCGTGTGCTATAATGTGATTTTCGGATCATACTGTGTGCTATAATGTGATTTTCGGCTCATACAGTGTGCTATAATGTAATTTTCGGCTCATACTGTGTGCTATAATGTGATTTTCGGCTCATACAGTGTGCTATAATGTGATTTTCGGCTCATAATGTGTGGTATAATGTGAATTCCGGCTCATTCATGGTGGTATAATGTGAATGTCGGCTCATTCAGTGTGGTATAATGTGAATGTCGGCTCATTCAGTGTGCTATAATGTGATTTTCGGCTCAAACTTTGTGCTATAATGTGATTTTCTGCTCATACTGTGTGCTATAATGTGATTTTCGGCTCATACCGTGTGCTATAATGTGAATTTCGGCTCATACTGTGTGCTATAATGTGAATTTCGGCTCATACTGTGTGCTATAATGTGATTTTCGGCTCATACTGTGTGCTATAATGTGATTTTTGACTCATACCGTGTGCTATAATGTGATTTTCGGCTCATACCGTGTGCTATAATGTGATTTTCGGCTCATACTGTGTGCTATAAAGTGAATTTTGGCTCATACTGTGTGCTATAATGTGAATTTCGGCTCATATTGTGTGCTATAATGTGATTTTCGGCTCATACTGTGTGCTATAATGTGATTTTTGACTCATACTGTGTGCTATAATGTGATTTTCGGCTCATACCGTGTGCTATAATGTGATTTTCGGATCATACTTTGTGCTATAATGTGATTTTCGGCTCATACAGTGTGCTATAATGTGATTTTCGGCTCATACTGTGTGCTATAATGTGATTTTCGGCTCATGCTGTGTGCTATAATGTGATTTTCGGCTCATAATGTGTGGTATAATGTGAATTCCGGCTCATTCATGGTGGTATAATGTGAATGTCGGCTCATTCAGTGTGGTATAATGTGAATGTCGGCTCATTCAGTGTGCTATAATGTGATTTTCGGCTCATACATTGTGCTATAATGTGAATTTCGGCTCATACAGTGTGCTACAATGTGATTTTCGGCTCATACTGTGTGCTATAATGTGATTTTCGGATCATGCAGTGTGCTATAATGTGATTTTCGGCTCATACTGTGTGCTATAATGTGATTTTCGGCTCATACTGTGTGCTATAATGTGATTTTTTGGCTCATACTGTGTGCTATAATGTGATTTTCGGCTCATACAGTGTGCTATAATGTGATTTTCGGCTCATACTGTGTGCTATAAAGTGAATTTCGGCTCATACTGTGTGCTATAATGTGAATTTCGGCTCATTCTGTGTGCTATAATGTGATTTTCGGCTCATACAGTGTGCTATAATGTGATTTTCGGCTCATACTGTGTGGTATAATGTGAATTCCGGCTCATTCAGTGTGGTATAATGTGAATGTCGGCTCATTCAGTGTGCTATAATGTGATTTTCGGCTCATACTGTGTGCTATAATGTGATTTTCGGCTCATAGGGGTAAATTTACTAAGCTCCCGATTTTGACCGAGATGCCGTTTTTTTCATCAAAGTGTCATCTCGGTAATTTACTAAGCAATAATCACGGCAGTGATGAGGGCATTCGTAATATTTTGAAGTCCAAGAAAAAAATCACGAATGAATACACCATCGGTCAAAACGCGGCTGTTTAAGTATGAATCTCGGTCATTTACTAAGAAGTGCACAGCAAAAAAAAAACAAACACTGCCGTGAAAAATTACAACTCGTAAAAAAGTGCTAAAAAAAACCAGACCTACTTTTTTTTTCCGTGATTGGATAGGCATGCAGGGATCCATGAGATCCGTGCATGTATATCAGTGGGAAGGGGTGGGAAAGTTGTTATTTTATTAAAAAAAAATTGCGTGGGGTCCCCCCTCCTAAGCATAACCAGCCTCGGGCTCTTTGAGCCGATCCTGGTTGCAGAAATATGGGGAAAAAATTGACAGGGGTTCCCCCATATTTAAGCAACCAGCATCGGGCTCTGCGCCTGGTCCTGGTTCCAAAAATACGGGGGACAAAAAGAGTAGGGGTCCCCCGTATTTTTAAAACCAGCACCGGGCTCCACTAGCTGGACAGATAATGCCACAGCCGGGGGTCACTTTTATATAGTGCCCTGCGGCCGTGGCATCAAAAATCCAACTAGTCACTCCTGGCCGGGGTACCCCCATATTTAAGCAACCAGCATCGGGCTCTGCGCCTGGTCCTGGTTCCAAAAATACGGGGGACAAAAAGAGATTGAAGGGGTCCCTGGGGGAGTGGGGACCCCTTCAATCAAGGGGTCCCCCCCCCCCCCAGCCACCCAATGGGCTGCGGATGGGGAGGCTGATAGCCTTTGGTGTAAAAGAAAATATATTGTTTTTAGTAGCAGTACTACAAGGCCCAGCAAGCCTCCCCCGCATGCTGGTACTTGGAGAACCACAAGTACCAGCATGCGACGGAAAAACGGGCCCGCTGGTACCTGTAGTACTACTACTAAAAAAATACCCAAAAAAAGACAAGACACACACACCGTGAAAGTATAATTTTATTACATACATACACACATACATACATACTTACCTTAAGTTCCCACGCAGGTCGGTCCTCTTCTCCAGTAGAATCCAAGGGGTACCTGTTGAAGAAATTATACTCACGAGATCCAGGGGTCCAGGCTCCTCGGGAAATCCAGGGGTAATCCACGTACTTGAAAGAAAAAAAAAAAAACGGTGTCCCGACCACGAACTGAAAGGGGCCCCATGTTTTCACATGGGTCACCTTTCCACGAATGCCAGAAACCCACTTTGACTTCTGTCTAAGTGGGTTTCTTCAGCCAATCAGGGAGCGCCACGTTGTAGCACTCTCCTGATCAGCTGTGTGCTCCTGTCCTCACTGACAGGCAGCACACGGCAGTGTTACAATGTAGCGCCTATGCGCTACATTGTAACCAATGATGGGAACTTTCTGCCCTGCGGTTGACCTAAAGTGACGTCACCGCTGAGCAGAAAGTTCCCATCATTGGTTACAATGTAGCGCATAGGCGCTACATTGTAACACTGCCGTGTGCTGCCTGTCAGTGAGGACAGGAGCACACAGCTGATCAGGAGAGTGCTACAACGTGGCGCTCCCTGATTGGCTGAAGAAACCCACTTAGACAGAAGTCAAAGTGGGTTTCTGGCATTCGTGGAAAGGTGACCCATGTGCAAACATGGGTCCCCTTTCAGTTCGTGGTCGGGACACCGTTTTGTTATTTTTTTCAAGTACGTGGATTACCCCTGGATTTCCCGAGGAGCCTGGACCCCTGGATCTCGTGAGTATAATTTCTTCAACAGGTACCCCTTGGATTCTACTGGAGAAGAGGACCGACCTGCGTGGGAACTTAAGGTAAGTATGTATGTATGTGTGTATGTATGTAATAAAATTATACTTTCACGGTGTGTGTGTCTTGTCTTTTTTTGGGTATTTTTTTAGTAGTAGTACTACAGGTACCAGCGGGCCCGTTTTTCCGTCGCATGCTGGTACTTGTGGTTCTCCAAGTACCAGCATGCGGGGGAGGCTTGCTGGGCCTTGTAGTACTGCTACTAAAAACAATATCTTTTCTTTTACACCAAAGGCTATCAGCCTCCCCATCCGCAGCCCATTGGATGGGGGGGGACAGCCTCGGGCTTCACCCCTGGCCCTTGGGTGGCTGGGGGGGGGGACCCCTTGATTGAAGGGGTCCCCACTCCCCCAGGGTACCCCGGCCAGGAGTGACTAGTTGGATTTTTGATGCCACGGCCGCAGGGCACTATATAAAAGTGACCCCCGGCTGTGGCATTATCTGTCCAGCTAGTGGAGCCCGGTGCTGGTTTTAAAAATACGGGGGACCCCTACTCTTTTTGTCCCCCGTATTTTTGGAACCAGGACCAGGCGCAGAGCCCGATGCTGGTTGCTTAAATATGGGGGAACCCCTGTCAATTTTTTTCCCATATTTCGGCAACCAGGATCGGCTCAAAGAGCCCGAGGCTGGTTATGCTTAGGAGGGGGGACCCCACGCAATTTTTTTTTTTAAATTTTACAGTGTTTAATTTAAAAAAAAAAAAAATAGAACCCCAGCACGGATCACACAGATCCGGCCGAGATTAATTGTAAAAAAGTCGGCAGTGTTTTGCTAATCACTGCCGTAAAAAACACAAAAAAAACACGAATGACATCGACATCGGAAGAAAAGAAAAACCCGAATACGACAGCTTAGTAAATCCATCGTAACAAATTCAAAAAGTTGCAGTTTTACACTTTCGATGTCATTCGTGATTGAACTTTGACCTGAAACGGGAAAATACGAATCTTAGTAAATTTACCACATACAGTGTGCTATAATGTGATTTTCGGCTCATACTGTGTGCTATAAAGTGAATTTCGGCTCATACTGTGTGCTATAATGTGAATTTCGGCTCATACTGTGTGCTATAATGTGATTTTCAGCTCATACTGTGTGCTATAATGTGATTTTTGACTCATACTGTGTGCTATTATGTGATTTTCGGCTCATACCGTGTGCTATAATGTGATTTTCGGCTCATACTGTGTGCTATAAAGTGAATTTCGGCTCATACTGTGTGCTATAATGTGAATTTCGGCTCATACTGTGAGCTATAATGTGATTTTCGGCTCATACTGTGTGCTATAATGTGATTTTTGACTCATGCTGTGTGCTATAATGTGATTTTCTGCTCATACCGTGTGCTATAATGTGATTTTCGGATCATACTGTGTGCTATAATGTGATTTTCGGCTCATACAGTGTGCTATAATGTGATTTTCGGCTCATACTGTGTGCTATAATGTGATTTTCGGCTCATACAGTGTGCTATAATGTGAATTCCGGCTCATTCATGGTGGTATAATGTGAATGTCGGCTCATTCAGTGTGCTATAATGTGATTTTCGGCTCATACAGTGTGCTATAATGTGATTTTCGGCTCATACTGTGTGCTATAATGTGATTTTCGGCTCATACTGTGTGCTATAATTAGGGATGTGCACTTGAAATTTTTCGGGTTTTGGTTTTGGGTTCGGTTCCGCGGCCGTGTTTTGGGTTCGACCGCGTTTTGGCAAAACCTCACCGAATTTTTTTTGTCATGATTCGGGTGTGTTTTGGATTCTGGTGTTTTTTTTTAAAAAAAACCCTAAAAAACAGCTTAAATCATAGAATTTGGGGGTCATTTTGATCCCAAAGTATTATTAACCTCAAAAACCATAATTTTCACTCATTTTCAGTCTATTCTGAATACCTCACACCTCACAATATAATTTTTAGTCCTAAAATTTGCACCGAGGTCGCTGGATGACTAAGCTAAGCGACCCTAGTGGCCGACACAAACACCTGGCCCATCTAGGAGTGGCACTGCAGTGTCACGCAGGATGGCCCTTCCAAAAAACACTCCCCAAATAGCACATGACGCAAAGAAAAAAAGAGGCGCAATGAGGTAGCTGTGTGAGTAAGCTAAGTGACCCTAGTGGCCGACACAAACACCTGGCCCATCTAGGAGTGGCACTGCAGTGTCACGCAGGATGGCCCTTCCAAAAAACACTCCCCAAACAGCACATGACGCAAAGAAGAAAAAAAGAGGCGCAATGAGGTAGCTGTGTGAGTAAGCCAAGCGACCCTAGTGGCCGACACAAACACCTGGCCCATCTAGGAGTGGCACTGCAGTGTCACGCAGGATGGCCCTTCCAAAAAACACTCCCCAAACAGCACATGACGCAAAGAAGAAAAAAAGAGGCGCAATGAGGTAGCTGTGTGAGTAAGATAAGCGACCCTAGTGGCCGACACAAACACCTGGCCCATCTAGGAGTGGCACTGCAGTGTCACGCAGGATGGCCCTTCCAAAAAGCACACCCCAAACAGCACATGACGCAAAGAAAAATGAAAGAAAAAAGAGGTGCAAGATGGAATTGTCCTCGGGCCCTCCCACCCACCCTTATGTTGTATAAACAGGACATGCACACTTTAACCAACCCATCATTTCAGTGACAGGGTCTGCCACACGACTGTGACTGAAATGACGGGTTGGTTTGGACCCCCACCGAAAAAGAAGCAATTAATCTCTCCTTGCACAAACTGGCTCTACAGAGGCAAGATGTCCACCTCATCATCATCCTCCGATATATCACCGTGTACATCCCGCTCCTCACAGATTATCAATTCGTCCCCACTGGAATCCAACATCTCAGCTCCCTGTGTACTTTGTGGAGGCAATTGCTGCTGGTCAATGTCTCCACGGAGGAATTGATTATAATTCATTTTAATGAACATCATCTTCTCCACATTTTCTGGAAGTAACCTCGTACGCAGATTGCTGACAAGGTGAGCGGCGGCACTAAACACTCTTTCGGAGTACACACTTGTGGGAGGGCAACTTAGGTAGAATAAAGCCAGTTTGTGCAAGGGCCTCCAAATTGCCTCTTTTTCCTGCCAGTATAAGTACGGACTGTCTGACGTGCCTACTTGGATGCGGTCACTCATATAATCCTCCACCATTCTTTCAATGGTGAGAGAATCATATGCAGTGACAGTAGACGACATGTCCGTAATCGTTGTCAGGTCCTTCAGTCCGGACCAGATGTCGGCATCAGCAGTCGCTCCAGACTGCCCTGCATCACCGCCAGCGGGTGGGCTCGGAATTCTGAGCCTTTTCCTCGCACCCCCAGTTGCGGGAGAATGTGAAGGAGGAGATGTTGACAGGTCGCGTTCCGCTTGACTTGACAATTTTGTCACCAGCAGGTCTTTGAACCCCAGCAGACTTGTGTCTGCCAGAAAGAGAGATCCAAGGTAGGTTTTAAATCTAGGATCGAGCACGGTGGCCAAAATGTAGTGCTCTGATTTCAACAGATTGACCACCCGTGAATCCTTGTTAAGCGAATTAAGGGCTCCATCCACAAGTCCCACATGCCTAGTGGAATCGCTCCGTTTTAGCTCCTCCTTCAATCTCTCCAGCTTCTTCTGCAAAAGCCTGATGAGGGGAATGACCTGACTCAGGCTGGCAGTGTCTGAACTGACTTCACGTGTGGCAAGTTCAAAAGGTTGCAGAACCTTGCACAACGTTGAAATCATTCTCCACTGCGCTTGAGACAGGTACATTCCACCTCCTATATCGTGCTCAATTGTATAGGCTTGAATGGCCTTTTGCTGCTCCTCCAACCTCTGAAGCATATAGAGGGTTGAATTCCACCTCGTTACCACTTCTTGCTTCAGATGATGGCAGGGCAGGTTCAGGCGTTTTTGGTGGTGCTCCAGTCTTCTGTACGTGGTGCCTGTACGCCGAAAGTGTCCCGCAATTCTTCTGGCCACCGACAGCATCTCTTGCACGCCCCTGTCGTTTTTTAAAAAATTCTGCACCACCAAATTCAAGGAATGTGCAAAACATGGGACGTGCTGGAATTTGCCCATATTTAATGCACACACAATATTGCTGGCGTTGTCCGATGCCACAAATCCACAGGAGAGTCCAATTGGGGTAAGCCATTCCGCGATGTTCTTCCTCAGTTGCCGTAAGAGGTTTTTAGCTGTGTGGGTATTCTGGAAACCGGTGATACAAAGCGTAGCCTGCCTAGGAAAGAGTTGGCGTTTGCGAGATGCTGCTACTGGTGCCGCCGCTGCTGTTCTTGCGGCGGGAGTCCATACATCTACCCAGTGGGCTGTCACAGTCATATAGTCCTGACCCTGCCCTGCTCCACTTGTCCACATGTCCGTGGTTAAGTGGACATTGGGTACAACTGCATTTTTTAGGACACTGGTGAGTCTTTTTCTGACGTCCGTGTACATTCTCGGTATCGCCTGCCTAGAGAAGTGGAACCTAGATGGTATTTGGTAACGGGGGCACACTACCTCAAGAAATTGTCTAGTTCCCTGTGAACTAACGGCGGATACCGGACGCACGTCTAACACCAACATAGTTGTCAAGGCCCCAGTTATCCGCTTTGCAACAGGATCACTGCTGTGATATTTCATCTTCCTCGCAAAGGACTGTTGGACAGTCAATTGCTTGGTGGAAGTAGTAAAAGTGGGCTTACGACTTCCCATCTGGGATGACCATCGACTCCCAGCAGCAACAACAGCAGCGCCAGCAGCAGTAGGCGTTACAAGCAAGGATGCATCGGAGGAACCCCAGGCAGGAGAGGACTCGTCAGAATTGCCAGTGACATGGCCTGCAGGACTATTGGCATTCCTGGGGAAGGAGGAAATTGACACTGAGGGAGTTGGTGGGGTGGTTTGCGTGAGCTTGGTTACAAGAGGAAGGGATTTACTGGTCAGTGGACTGCTTCCACTGTCGGCCCAAAGTTTTTGAACTTGTCACTGACTTATTATGAATGCGCTGCAGGTGACGTATAAGGGAGGATGTTCCGAGGTGGTTAACGTCCTTACCCCTACTTATTACAGCTTGACAAAGGCAACACACGGCTTGACAAATGTTGTCCGCATTTCTGGTGAAATACTTCCACACCGAAGAGCTGATTTTTTTGGTATTTTCACCAGGCATGTCAACGGCCCTATTCCTCCCATGGACAACAGGTGTCTCCCCGGGTGCCTGACTTAAACAAACCACCTCACCATCAGAATCCTCCTTGTCAATTTCCTCCCCAGCGCCAGCAACACCCATATCCTCCTCATCCTGGTGTACTTCAACACTGACATCTTCAATCTGACTATCAGGAACTGGACTGCGGGTGCTCCTTCCAGCACTTGCAGGGGGCGTGCAAATGGTGGAAGGCGCATGCTCTTCACGTCCAGTGTTGGGAAGGTCAGGCATCGCAACCGACACAATTGGACTCTCCTTGTGGATTTGGGATTTCGAAGAACGCACAGTTCTTTGCGGTGCTTTTGCCAGCTTGAGTCTTTTCAGTTTTCTAGCGAGAGGCTGAGTGCTTCCATCCTCATGTGAAGCTGAACCACTAGCCATGAACATAGGCCAGGGCCTCAGCCGTTCCTTGCCACTCCGTGTGGTAAATGGCATATTGGCAAGTTTACGCTTCTCCTCCGACAATTTTATTTTAGATTTTGGAGTCCTTTTTTTACTGATATTTGGTGTTTTGGATTTTACATGCTCTGTACTATGACATTGGGCATCGGCCTTGGCAGACGACGTTGCTGGCATTTCATTGTCTCGGCCATGACTAGTGGCAGCAGCTTCAGCACGAGGTGGAAGTGGATCTTGATCTTTCCCTAATTTTGGAACCTCAACATTTTTGTTCTCCATATTTTAATAGGCACAACTAAAAGACACAGAGGTAGCTACAGCCGTGGACTACCGTACTGTGTCTGCTGCTAATATAGACTGGATGATAATGAGATGAAATCAATATATATTATATCACACTAGTACTGCAGCCGGACAGGTAGATATATTTATTATGTAATGACTGATGACGGACCTGCTGGACACTGTCAGCTCAGCAGCACCGCAGACTGCTACAGTAAGCTACTATAGTAGTATGTATAAAGAAGAAAGAAAAAAAAAAAAAACCACGGGTAGGTGGTATACAATTATGGATGGACGAGCGACTGCCGACACAGAGGTAGCTACAGCCGTGGACTACCGTACTGTGTCTGCTGCTAATATAGACTGGATGATAATGAGATGAAATCAATATATATTATATCACACTGGTACTGCAGCCGGACAGGTAGATATATTTATTATGTAATGACTGATGACGGACCTGCTGGACACTGTCAGCTCAGCAGCACCGCAGACTGCTACAGTAAGCTACTATAGTAGTATGTATAAAGAAGAAAGAAAAAAAAAACCACGGGTAGGTGGTATACAATTATGGATGGACGAGCGACTGCCGACACAGAGGTAGCTACAGCCGTGGACTACCGTACTGTGTCTGCTGCTAATATAGACTGGATGATAATGAGATGAAATCAATATATATATATATATATAATATCACTAGTACTGCAGCCGGACAGGTATATATATTTATTATGTAATGACTGATGACGGACCTGCTGGACACTGTCAGCTCAGCAGCACCGCAGACTGCTACAGTAAGCTACTATAGTAGTATCTATAAAGAAGAAAGAAAAAAAAAACCACGGGTAGGTGGTATACAATTATGGATGGACGAGCGACTGCCGACACAGAGGTAGCTACAGCAGTGGACTACCGTACTGTGTCTGCTGCTAATATAGACTGGATGATAATGAGATGAAATCAATATATATTATATCACACTAGTACTGCAGCCGGACAGGTAGATATATTTATTATGTAATGACTGATGACGGACCTGCTGGACACTGTCAGCTCAGCAGCACCGCAGACTGCTACAGTAAGCTACTATAGTAGTATGTATAAAGAAGAAAAAAAAAAAACCACGGGTAGGTGGTATACAATTATGGATGGACGAGCGACTGCCGACACAGAGGTAGCTACAGCCGTGGACTACCGTACTGTGTCTGCTGCTAATATAGACTGGATGATAATGAGATGAAATCAATATATATTATATCACACTAGTACTGCAGCCGGACAGGTAGATATATTTATTATGTAATGACTGATGACGGACCTGCTGGACACTGTCAGCTCAGCAGCACCGCAGACTGCTACAGTAAGCTACTATAGTAGTATGTATAAAGAAGAAAGAAAAAAAAAAACCACGGGTAGGTGGTATACAATTATGGATGGACGAGCGACTGCCGACACAGAGGTAGCTACAGCCGTGGACTACCGTACTGTGTCTGCTGCTAATATAGACTGGATGATAATGAGATGAAATCAATATATATATATATATATAATATCACTAGTACTGCAGCCGGACAGGTATATATATTTATTATGTAATGACTGATGACGGACCTGCTGGACACTGTCAGCTCAGCAGCACCGCAGACTGCTACAGTAAGCTACTATAGTAGTATGTATAAAGAAGAAAGAAAAAAAAAAAACCACGGGTAGGTGGTATACAATATTATATATATATTATATACAATTATATATATATATATATATATATATATATATATATATTAAACTCACTGGTGGTGATTATTAAACTGGTGGTCAGGTCACTGGTCACACTATCAGCAACTTGCAAGTAGTACTCCTAAGCAGACAATCACAATATATATTATACTGGTGGTCAGTGTGGTCACAATGGCAATGTGGCACTCTGACAGCAAAAGTGTGCACTGTACGTTATATGTACTCCTGAGTCCTGCTCTCAGACTCTAACTGCTCCCCACTGTCAGTGTCTCCCCCACAAGTCAGATAATACAGTCACACTATCTATCACTTCAGCAAGTAACTACTAGTACTACTCCTAATGCTTCCCAAAATTACTACTGTGTCTCTCTCTACTGTCTCACTCTCTTCTCTATAAACGGAGAGGATGCCAGCCACGTCCTCTCCCTATGAATCTCAATGCACGTGTGAAAATGGCGGCGACGCGCGGCTCCTTATATAGAATCCGAGTCTCGCGATAGAATCCGAGCCTCGCGAGAATCCGACAGCGGGATGATGACGTTCGGGCGCGCTCGGGTTAACCGAGCAAGGCGGGAAGATCCGAGTCGCTCGGCCCCGTGTAAAAAAAACTGAAGTTCGGGCGGGTTCGGATTCCGAGGAACCGAACCCGCTCATCCCTAGCTATAATGTGATTTTTCGGCTCATACTGTGTGCTATAATGTGATTTTCGGCTCATACAGTGTGCTATAATGTGATTTTCGGCTCATACTGTGTGCTATAATGTGATTTTCGGCTCATACTGTGTGCTATAATGTGATTTTCGGATCATACTGTGTGCTATAATGTGATTTTCGGCTCATACAGTGTGCTATAATGTGATTTTCGGCTCATACTGTGTGCTATAAAGTGAATTTCGGCTCATACTGTGTGCTATAATGTGAATTTCGGCTCATACAGTGTGCTACAGTATAATGTGATTTTCTGCTCATACTGTGTGCTATAATGTGAATTTCGGCTCATTCTGTGTGCTATAATGTGATTTTCGGCTCACACTGTGTGCTATAATGTGATTTTCGGCTCATACTGTGTGCTATAATGTGATTTTCGGATCATACTGTGTGCTATAATGTGATTTTCGGCTCATACAGTGTGCTATAATGTGATTTTCGGATCATACTGTGTGCTATAATGTGATTTTCGGCTCATACAGTGTGCTATAATGTGATTTTCGGCTCATACTGTGTGCTATAAAGTGAATTTCGGCTCATACTGTGTGCTATAATGTGAATTTCGGCTCAAACAGTGTGCTATAATGTGATTTTCTGCTCATACTGTGTGCTATAATGTGAATTTCGGCTCATTCTGTGTGCTATAATGTGATTTTCGGCTCACACTGTGTGCTATAATGTGATTTTTGGCTCAGACTGTGTGCTATAATGTGATTTTCGGCTCATACCGTGTGCTATAATGTGAATTTCGGCTCATACTGTGTGCTATAATGTGATTTTGGGCTCATACTGTGTGCTATAATGTGATTTTCGGCTCATACAGTGTGCTATAATGTGATTTTCGGCTCATACTGTGTGCTATAATGTGATTTTCGGCTCATACCGTGTGCTATAATGTGATTTTCGGCTCATACTGTGTGCTATAAATAATGTGATTTTTCGTCTCATTCAGTGTGCTATAATGTGATTTTCGGCTCATACCGTGTGCTATAATGTAATTTTCGGCTCATACCGTGTGCTATAATGTGATTTTCGGCTCATACTGTGTGCTATAAAGTGAATTTCGGCTCATACTGTGTGCTATAATGTGAATTTCGGCTCATACTGTGTGCTATATTGTGATTTTCGGCTCATACTGTGTGCTATAATGTGATTTTTTTACTCATACTGTGTGCTATAATGTGATTTTCGGCTCATACCGTGTGCTATAATGTGATTTTCGGCTCATACTGTGTGCTATAATATGATTTTTTTACTCATACTGTGTGCTATAATGTGAATTTCGGCTCATACTGTGTGCTATAATGTGATTTTCGGCTCATACTGTGTGCTATAATGTGATTTTTTTTACTCATACTGTGTGCTATAATGTGAATTTCGGCTCATACCGTGTGCTATAATGTGATTTTTGACTCATACTGTGTGCTATAATGTGATTTCCGGCTCATACCGTGTGCTATAATGTGATTTTCGGCTCATACAGTGTGCTATAATGTGATTTTCGGCTCAAACTGTGTGCTATAATGTGATTTTTGACTCATACTGTGTGCTATAATGTGATTTTCTGCTCATACCGTGTGCTATAATGTGATTTTCGGATCATACTGTGTGCTATAATGTGATTTTCGGCTCATACAGTGTGCTATAATGTGATTTTCGGCTCATACTGTGTGCTATAATGTGATTTTCGGCTCATACAGTGTGCTATAATGTGATTTTCGGCTCATACTGTGTGCTATAATGTGATTTTCTGCTCATACCGTGTGCTATAATGTGATTTTCGGATCATACTGTGTGCTATAATGTGATTTTCGGCTCATACTGTGTGCTATAATGTGATTTTCGGCTCATACAGTGTGCTATAATGTGATTTTCGGCTCATAATGTGTGGTATAATGTGAATTCCGGCTCATTCATGGTGGTATAATGTGAATGTCGGCTCAATCAGTGTGGTATAATGTGAATGTCGGCTCATACAGTGTGCTATAAAGTGATTTTCGGCTCATACAGTGTGCTACAATGTGATTTTCGGCTCATACTGTGTGCTATAATGTGATTTTCGGCTCATACTGTGTGCTATAATGTGATTTTCGGCTCATACTGTGTGCAATAAAGTGAATTTCGGCTCATACTGTGTGCTATAATGTGAATTTCGGCTCATACTGTGTGCTATAATGTGAATTTCGGCTCATACTGTGTGCTATAATGTGATTTTCGGCTCATACTGTGTGCTATAATGTGATTTTCGGCTCATACTGTGTGCTATAATGTGATTTTTGACTTATACCGTGTGCTATAATGTGATTTTCGGCTCATACAGTGTGCTATAATGTGATTTTCGGCTCATAATGTGTGGTATAATGTGAATTCCGGCTCATTCAGTGTGGTATAATGTGAATGTCGGCTCCTTCAGTGTGCTATAATGTGATTTTCGGCTCATACTGTGTGCTATAATGTGATTTTCGGCTCATACAGTGTGCTATAATGTGATTTTCGGCTCATACTGTATGCTATAATGTGATTTTCGGCTCATACAGTGTGCTATAATGTGATTTTCGGCTCATAATGTGTGGTATAATGTGAATTCCGGCTCATTCATGGTGGTATAATGTGAATGTCGGCTCATTCAGTTTGGTATAATGTGAATGTCGGCTCATTCAGTGTGCTATAATGTGATTTTCGGCTCATACAGTGTGCTATAATGTGATTTTCGGCTCATACAGTGTGCTACAATGTGATTTTCGGCTCATACTGTGTGCTATAATGTGATTTTCGGCTCATACTGTGTGCTATAATGTGATTTTCGGCTCATACTGTGTGCTATAAAGTGAATTTCGGCTCATACTGTGTGCTATAATGTGAATTTCGGCTCATACTGTGTGCTATAATGTGATTTTCGGCTCATACTGTGTGCTATAATGTGATTTTTGACTCATACTGTGTGCTATAATGTGATTTTCGGCTTATACCGTGTGCTATAATGTGATTTTCGGCTCATACCGTGTGCTATAATGTGATTTTCGGCTCATAATGTGTGGTATAATGTGAATTCCGGCTCATTCAGTGTGGTATAATGTGAATGTCGGCTCATTCAGTGTGCTATAATGTGATTTTCGGCTCATACAGTGTGCTATAATGTGATTTTCGGCTCATACAGTGTGCTATAATGTGATTTTCGGCTCATACAGTGTGCTACAATGTGATTTTCGGCTCATACTGTGTGCTATAATGTGATTTTCGGATCATACAGTGTGCTATAATGTGATTTTCGGCTCATACAGTGTGCTATAATGTGATTTTCGGCTCATACTGTGTGCTATAAAGTGAATTTCGGCTCATACTGTGTGCTATAATGTGAATTTCGGCTCATTCTGTGTGCTATAATGTGATTTTCGGCTCACACTGTGTGCTATAATGTGATTTTCGGCTCATACTGTGTGCTATAATGTGATTTTCGGATCATACTGTGTGCTATAATGTGATTTTCGGCTCATACAGTGTGCTATAATGTGATTTTCGGATCATACTGTGTGCTATAATGTGATTTTCGGCTCATACAGTGTGCTATAATGTGATTTTCGGCTCATACTGTGTGCTATAATGTGAATTTCGGCTCATACAGTGTGCTATAATGTGATTTTCTGCTCATACTGTGTGCTATAATGTGAATTTCGGCTCATTCTGTGTGCTATAATGTGATTTTCGGCTCACACTGTGTGCTATAATGTGATTTTTGGCTCAGACTGTGTGCTATAATGTGATTTTCGGCTCATACCGTGTGCTATAATGTGAATTTCGGCTCATACTGTGTGCTATAATGTGATTTTCGGCTCATACAGTGTGCTATAATGTGATTTTCGGCTCATACTGTGTGCTATAATGTGATTTTCGGCTCATACCGTGTGCTATAATGTGATTTTCGGCTCATACTGTGTGCTATAATGTGATTTTTCGGCTCATTCAGTGTGCTATAATGTGATTTTCGGCTCATACCGTGTGCTATAATGTAATTTTCGGCTCATACCGTGTGCTATAATGTGATTTTCGGCTCATACCGTGTGCTATAAAGTGAATTTCGGCTCATACTGTGTGCTATAATGTGAATTTCGGCTCATACTGTGTGCTATAATGTGATTTTCGGCTCATACTGTGTGCTATAATGTGATTTTTTTACTCATACTGTGTGCTATAATGTGATTTTCGGCTCATACCGTGTGCTATAATGTGATTTTCGGCTCATACAGTGTGCTATAATGTGATTTTTTTACTCATACTGTGTGCTATAATGTGAATTTCGGCTCATACTGTGTGCTATAATGTGATTTTCGGCTCATACTGTGTGCTATAATGTGATTTTTTTACTCATACTGTGTGCTATAATTTGAATTTCGGCTCATACCGTGTGCTATAATGTGATTTTTGACTCATACTGAGTGCTATAATGTGATTTTCGGCTCATACCGTGTGCTATAATGTGATTTTCGGCTCATACAGTGTGCTATAATGTGATTTTCGGCTCATACTGTGTGCTATAATGTGATTTTTGACTCATACTGTGTGCTATAATGTGATTTTCTGCTCATACCGTGTGCTATAATGTGATTTTCGGATCATACTGTGTGCTATAATGTGATTTTCGGCTCATACAGTGTGCTATAATGTGATTTTCGGCTCATACTGTGTGCTATAATGTGATTTTCGGCTCATACAGTGTGCTATAATGTGATTTTCGGCTCATACTGTGTGCTATAATGTGATTTTCTGCTCATACCGTGTGCTATAATGTGATTTTAGGATCATACTGTGTGCTATAATGTGATTTTCGGCTCATACAGTGTGCTATAATGTGATTTTCGGCTCATACTGTGTGCTATAATGTGATTTTCGGCTCATACAGTGTGCTATAATGTGATTTTCGGCTCATAATGTGTGGTATAATGTGAATTCCGGCTCATTCATGGTGGTATAATGTGAATGTCGGCTCATTCAGTGTGGTATAATGTGAATGTCGGCTCATTCAGTGTGCTATATTGTGATTTTCGGCTCATACAGTGTGCTATAATGTGAATTCCGGCTCATTCAGTGTGGTATAATGTGAATGTCGGCTCATTCAGTGTGGTATAATGTGAATGTCGGCTCATACAGTGTGCTATAAAGTGATTTTCGGCTCATACAGTGTGCTACAATGTGATTTTCGGCTCATAATGTGTTCTATAATGTGATTTTCGGCTCATACTGTGTGCTATAATGTGATTTTCGGCTCATACTGTGTGCAATAAAGTGAATTTCGGCTCATACTGTGTGTTATAATGTGAATTTCGGCTCATACTGTGTGCTATAATGTGAATTTCGGCTCATACTGTGTGCTATAATGTGATTTTCGGCTCATACTGTGTGCTATAATGTGATTTTCGGCTCATACTGTGTGCTATAATGTGATTTTTGACTTATACCGTGTGCTATAATGTGATTTTCGGCTCATACAGTGTGCTATAATGTGATTTTCGGCTCATAATGTGTGGTATAATGTGAATTCCGGCTCATTCAGTGTGGTATAATGTGAATGTCGGCTCCTTCAGTGTGCTATAATGTGATTTTCGGCTCATACTGTGTGCTATAATGTGATTTTCGGCTCATACAGTGTGCTATAATGTGATTTTCGGCTCATACTGTATGCTATAATGTGATTTTCGGCTCATACAGTGTGCTATAATGTGATTTTCGGCTCATAATGTGTGGTATAATGTGAATTCCGGCTCATTCATAGTGGTATAATGTGAATGTCGGCTCATTCAGTTTGGTATAATGTGATTTTCGGCTCATACAGTGTGCTATAATGTGATTTTCGGCTCATACAGTGTGCTACAATGTGATTTTCGGCTCATACTGTGTGCTATAATGTGATTTTCGGCTCATACTGTGTGCTATAATGTGATTTTCGGCTCATACTGTGTGCTATAAAGTTAATTTCGGCTCATACTGTGTGCTATAATGTGAATTTCGGCTCATACTGTGTGCTATAATGTGATTTTCGGCTCATACTGTGTGCTATAATGTGATTTTTGACTCATACTGTGTGCTATAATGTGATTTTCGGCTTATACCGTGTGCTATAATGTGATTTTCGGCTCATACTGTGTGCTATAATGTGATTTTCGGCTCATAATGTGTGGTATAATGTGAATTCCGGCTCATTCAGTGTGGTATAATGTGAATGTCGACTCCTTCAGTGTGCTATAATGTGATTTTCGGCTCATACTGTGTGCTATAATGTGATTTTTGGCTCATACAGTGTGCTATAATGTGATTTTCGGCTCATACTGTGTGCTATAATGTGATTTTCGGCTCATACAGTGTGCTATAAAGTGAATTTCGGCTCATACTGTGTGCTATAATGTGATTTTCGGCTCATACTGTGTGCTATAATGTGATTTTCGGCTCATACAGTGTGCTATAATGTGATTTTCGGCTCATAATGTGTGGTATAATGTGAATTCCGGCTCATTCAGTGTGGTATAATGTGAATGTCGGCTCATTCAGTGTGCTATAATGTGATTTTCGGCTCATACAGTGTGCTATAATGTGATTTTCGGCTCATACAGTGTGCTATAATGTGATTTTCGGCTCATACAGTGTGCTACAATGTGATTTTCGGCTCATACTGTGTGCTATAATGTGATTTTCGGATCATACAGTGTGCTATAATGTAGAGATGAGCGGGTTCGGTTTCTCTGAATCCGAACCCGCCCGAACTTCATGTTTTTTTTCACGGGTCCGAGCGACTCGGATCTTCCCGCCTTGCTCGGTTAACCCGAGCGCGCCCGAACGTCATCATGACGCTGTCGGATTCTCGCGAGGCTCGGATTCTATCGCGAGACTCGGATTCTATATAAGGAGCCGCGCGTCGCCGCCATTTTCACACGTGCATTGAGATTGATAGGGAGAGGACGTGGCTGGCGTCCTCTCCATTTAGATTAGGGTTGAGAGAGAGAGAGAGAGATTGACCTGAGGCTGTGATACTGTAGAAGAGAGTGCAGAGTTTAGTGACTGACGACCACAGTGACCACCAGACAGTGCAGTTGTTTGTTTTATTTAATATATCCGTTCTCTGCCTGAAAAAAACGATACACACAGTGACTCAGTCACATGCCATATCTGTGTGCACTGCTCAGCCCAGTGTGCTGCATCAATGTATATATATATCTGACTGTGCTCAGCTCACACAGCTTATAATTGTGGGGGAGACTGGGGAGCACTGCAGTGCCAGTTATAGGTTATAGCAGGAGCCAGGAGTACATAATATTATATTAAAATTAAACAGTGCACACTTTTGCTGCAGGAGTGCCACTGCCAGTGTGACTAGTGACCAGTGACCTGACCACCAGTATATATAATATTAGTAGTATACTATCTCTTTATCAACCAGTCTATATTAGCAGCAGACACAGTACAGTGCGGTAGTTCACGGCTGTGGCTACCTCTGTGTCGGCACTCGGCAGCCCGTCCATAATTGTATATACCACCTAACCGTGGTTTTTTTTTCTTTCTTTATACATACATACTAGTTACGAGTATACTATCTCTTTATCAACCAGTCTATATATTAGCAGCAGACACAGTACAGTGCGGTAGTTCACGACTGTGGCTACCTCTGTGTCGGCACTCGGCAGCCCGTCCATAATTGTATATACCACCTAACCGTGGTTTTTTTTTCTTTCTTTATACATACATACTAGTTACGAGTATACTATCTCTTTATCAACCAGTCTATATATTAGCAGCAGACACAGTACAGTGCGATAGTTCACGGCTGTGGCTACCTCTGTGTCGGCACTCGGCAGCCCGTCCATAATTGTATATACCACCTAACCGTGGTTTTTTTTTCTTTCTTTATACATACATACTAGTTACGAGTATACTATCTCTTTATCAACCAGTCTATATTAGCAGCAGACACAGTACAGTGCGGTAGTTCATGGCTGTGGCTACCTCTGTGTCGGCACTCGGCAGCCCGTCCATAATTGTATATACCACCTAACCGTGGTTTTTTTTTCTTTCTTTATACATACATACTAGTTACGAGTATACTATCTCTTTATCAACCAGTCTATATATTAGCAGCAGACACAGTACAGTGCGGTAGTTCACGGCTGTGGCTACCTCTGTGTCGGCACTCGGCAGCCCGTCCATAATTGTATATACCACCTAACCGTGGTTTTTTTTTCTTTCTTTATACATACATACTAGTTACGAGTATACTATCTCTTTATCAACCAGTCTATATATTAGCAGCAGACACAGTACAGTGCGGTAGTTCACGGCTGTGGCTACCTCTGTGTCGGCACTCGGCAGCCCGTCCATAATTGTATATACCACCTAACCGTGGTTTTTTTTTCTTTCTTTATACATACATACTAGTTACGAGTATACTATCTCTTTATCAACCAGTCTATATATTAGCAGCAGACACAGTACAGTGCGGTAGTTCACGGCTGTGGCTACCTCTGTGTCGGCACTCGGCAGCCCGTCCATAATTGTATATACCACCTAACCGTGGTTTTTTTTTCTTTCTTTATAGTCATACTAGTTACGAGTATACTATCTCTTTATCAACCAGTCTATATTAGCAGCAGACACAGTACAGTGCGGTAGTTCACGGCTGTGGCTACCTCTGTGTCGGCACTCGGCAGCCCGTCCATAATTGTATATACCACCTAACCGTGTTTTTTTTTTCTTTCTTTATACATACATACTAGTTACGAGTATACTATCTCTTTATCAACCAGTCTATATTAGCAGCAGACACAGTACAGTGCGGTAGTTCACGGCTGTGGCTACCTCTGTGTCGGCACTCGGCAGCCCGTCCATAATTGTATATACCACCTAACCGTGGTTTTTTTTTCTTTCTTTATACATACATACTAGTTACGAGTATACTATCTCTTTATCAACCAGTCTATATATTAGCAGCAGACACAGTACAGTGCGGTAGTTCACGGCTGTGGCTACCTCTGTGTCGGCACTCGGCAGCCCGTCCATAATTGTATATACCACCTAACCGTGGTTTTTTTTTCTTTCTTTATACATACATACTAGTTACGAGTATACTATCTCTTTATCAACCAGTCTATATATTAGCAGCAGACACAGTACAGTGCGGTAGTTCACGGCTGTGGCTACCTCTGTGTCGGCACTCGGCAGGCAGTCCGTCCATAATTGTATACCACCTAACCGTGGTTTTTTTTTCTTTCTTCTTTATACATACATAGTTACATAGACATCTCTTTATCAACCAGTCTATATTAGCAGCAGACACAGTACAGTACGGTAGTTCACGGCTGTGGCTACCTCTGTGTCTGCACTCGGCAGGCAGTCCATAATTGTATACTAGTATCCATCTCCATTGTTTACCTGAGGTGCCTTTTAGTTGTGCCTATTAAAATATGGAGAACAAAAATGTTGAGGTTCCAAAATTAGGGAAAGATCAAGATCCACTTCCACCTCGTGCTGAAGCTGCTGCCACTAGTCATGGCCGAGACGATGAAATGCCAGCAACGTCGTCTGCCAAGGCCGATGCCCAATGTCATAGTACAGAGCATGTCAAATCCAAAACACCAAATATCAGAAAAAAAAGGACTCCAAAACCTAAAATAAAATTGTCGGAGGAGAAGCGTAAACTTGCCAATATGCCATTTACGACACGGAGTGGCAAGGAACGGCTGAGGCCCTGGCCTATGTTCATGGCTAGTGGTTCAGCTTCACATGAGGATGGAAGCACTCAGCCTCTCGCTAGAAAAATGAAAAGACTCAAGCTGGCAAAAGCAGCACAGCAAAGAACTGTGCATTCTTCAAAATCCCAAATCCACAAGGAGAGTCCAATTGTGTCGGTTGCGATGCCTGACCTTCCCAACACTGGACGTGAAGAGCATGCGCCTTCCACCATTTGCACGCCCCCTGCAAGTGCTGGAAGGAGCACCCGCAGTCCAGTTCCTGATAGTCAGATTGAAGATGTCAGTGTTGAAGTACACCAGGATGAGGAGGATATGGGTGTTGCTGGCGCTGGGGAGGAAATTGACCAGGAGGATTCTGATGGTGAGGTGGTTTGTTTAAGTCAGGCACCCGGGGAGACACCTGTTGTCCGTGGGAGGAATATGGCCGTTGACATGCCAGGTGAAAATACCAAAAAAATCAGCTCTTCGGTGTGGAGGTATTTCACCAGAAATGCGGACAACAGGTGTCAAGCCGTGTGTTCCCTTTGTCAAGCTGTAATAAGTAGGGGTAAGGACGTTAACCACCTCGGAACATCCTCCCTTATACGTCACCTGCAGCGCATTCATAATAAGTCAGTGACAAGTTCAAAAACTTTGGGTGACAGCGGAAGCAGTCCACTGACCAGTAAATCCCTTCCTCTTGTAACCAAGTGAAAGGATTTGCCCTTTATTCTTTAACCCTCGATGTGATGGCCTCTTAGACGTCTGGAGTATGAACTTTTAACCACAAGGTACATGCACAACACAAGCAGTAAAAATTCACACTGTTTTATTATGAGGTTAACAAAAGTATAAAAGACAATGCATATGGGTGTATACAATATGTGCAAGCATATGATTGGATAAATAGAAGTAGCATACGACATTACATGCAGGATATTTTAGTAACACACAGAAGTAACAGTTTTGATCTGGTATGTAATTGTCCTTGAAGATAAGACACACACAAGCCTTATATTATATGAACAGACAAAGGCATCTTGTAGAGAGTGCGTACGTGTCTATTCAAACACATAACAATTCATATAGCATGTTTAACCCTTCAATCCCCTCTTAGAATCATGATTATTATATGACATGATTCTTGAGTGAGGCTCCTTTCTTGTTCCTCCAGTTCTTGAGATATTGGACATAATCGTCGGGTCCCTTACTATCAGAGGAGGTGACAGGACTGGTGGTTATATCATAGTACATCAGGGCCTTATCAATGCCTTTGGAGGTAAGTTTCTTTCCACAGGGAATTACACAATAAACTATAATGCCTAAAAGAATTAAAGTTACAAGTATGAATATGCTTATTTGCACAAGAGCCTGTTTCCAATTTTCAAACCACCCAAAATATTGGCTCCATGGGTTATCAATACCTGAATTTTTCTTGAGTTCTATGGATAAGGTTTCTAACTTGTTTATGGCTAAAGTAACCTTACCATTGGGACCAGTGTTGTCAGGAATATATGTACAACAGCCTTCCACCTTACTAATGTAAACACATGTACCGCCTTTTTCTGCTAGGATCATGTCAAGGGCCATTCTATTTTGGAATGTCATTTGGGAAGTGGCTTCTAGCTGTTCAGCTGTACCTTTAAGAGCATCTTTGGTATCATTAACAAATCTTTGTTGATTATAATATATATATAATTAATCCAGGCTACGTTTTTATTTACAGTTACTATAGGAAACAATGACTCAAAACCCGCAGCCACCTCATCTCTAGCTTTGAACTCATTTGGAACACCTCTTGGGACCCCTATAGCATCAATGTATACGTGGGGGTCAAAGCTACCTCCTGGGAGTGCTCTTTTCTTTCGATTAGCAGGAGTATTAGAGGGAGGAGTGGGGTCATCGGTGATCATTAAAAAGGCTGAAAAAAAAACAATTTTCCTGTTCTAGGGGTATATTAAGGGGCACTGTACCTAGGTGGGGCCTAGATTTGCCACAGACATAACAGTTGCTTTTATTGTGTTTGTTAGCACTATACTTCATCCATTCCAACCAAAAATTAATGTCAGAGAAACCAGTTTCAATAGCTAGGGTGTCTTCAAAGGTAGGGTTAGTAATAGCCACCATATCTTTAGAAGTGGCAATATGGGGCTTTAAAGGTTTGTTTTGGGGATATTTGCTATATCTATTTTTTGCAAATGATGGGCCATATTTCCAATCTACTCCTGTATTCCACCCCACAGCTTCCCAGGAATTACAATTAGATCCATAATATCTAATGTCATAGTACCATTCGTCAGTAACACAAATATATACTGTCTCAGACATTCCTGATTTCCTCCTTTGTTGTATATAATATTTGTCATCAGCAATTTTGGGGAACATAAAATAGTCAAGGATATATGTGGCTACGTGTGTGTTAGAGGAATTATACCACAAGGTGGGGATCCCATTTGTTTGTGTGATGTCGACTTCACATATTGTGAGGTGAATGAGGGCCAGTAGGGCTATCGAGATAGTCCCCAGGATAGAGATAGGGGACAGGTTCCTCATCTTCTTCTGTTCTTCTTTCTTCGCTAGGTGGGAGGTCAGGGCTGTCTGCCCCGGTTCGTACCTCACTGGAATCACTTGCTTCCCTCTCTAGGTCTGGTCTAAGAACCTTTTTTACTCGGGATGCATGGATCCAGGTAGGACTTTCCTCTGTCAGGACTGCTGTTCGGGTAACTGCTACGACCTCTGTCTCTGGACCATAGGTGAAGTCTCCTGGGCTCTTGTTCCTGGGGAGCACCTTCACCACGACTCTGTCTCCGACTTTAAAGGGGTGTGTAGGTTCCTGTGGATTCAAAAGGGTTTTTACAAACAACCTCATGTTCAATTACATTCAGTTTTGTTATCAGGGACCTGACATACTCTTCTCTGATGAGTTCTAGATCTCCTTCCTGTATTACTAGTGGTTTCTTAGCCCAGGGTGTAGGAAAAGGGTCTACCCATTAGTATTTCAAAGGGTGAGTATCCTAGAGTTTTCTGTGGGGTATTCAAGATGCTGGTGTTTAGCTTTATTAGGGTTGTTCCTGAGGCAAGTGATGCATCTGCTAACATACTGGTCCACAAGTGATTTGGCATTAGTAACATAAAAATCATTGGTTAGTAGGAGGAGTGTTGTGGCTTCACCACGGTGACCAACACCACGGCACTGGGCAACGAGCAAAGGGGCACTGGACTGGGGTATACAGGGTTTCCCCTCTTTGCAGATTAATCCTGATTTAGGATTTTTTCTGCAGAATTGGGTAAGTCCAGTCGGAGAGATCAGTATTAGTCGCAGCAGCTTGAAGTTGAGTGAGCAGATGGACGTTGTCAAGGGAGGGACATGCTCTAGTGAGTGCAATGAGTTCTGCAGCTTGCGCGGACTGATAAGGTATTGGTAGGGTTTCCAACACAGTGTCAGGGAGGGTGACAATGGCATAGCCAGCCTGGTATGTATTGTCATTGGGCCTACTACAGGAGCCGTCAACAAAAACAATGTCTGCGCCTGGTATGGGAACGGGAGACATGTCAAGTCTGGGAGAAGTTTCAGCGTCAATGGAAGCAGCACAGTCATGTAGGTCGGGTGGTTCATCCTCAGGACCTTTCAAGCCTAAAAGGGCATTGAGAATGGGTGCAGGGCCAGAAGAACTAGCAGTGTACTTAATGGTAAGGGTAGGGTTACTCAAAAGGAGTACTTCATATCCACTAAGGCGTTGTGCTGACATGTGCTGTGTGTGCAAGCCTTTAAGTATTGCCAGGACATCATGTGTGGTGTGGAGTACTGTGATGTGGCCTAAAGTGAGGGTAGTGGCCATTTCTGCAACCATTGCACAGGCTGCCAAAGCCCTGAGGCAGGCAGGCATACCTTGCACAGACACTGGCATGACTTTGGAAAAAAAATGCCACGGGGCGCAACTTCCCTCCATGAAACTGTGTGAGCACCCCCGCCATGGTTTTACAATTGTCCCTTGCATATAGATGGAAAGGTAGTACATAATTGGGGAGGCCAAGTGCCGGACTTTTCATCAACATACATTTTAAACTTTCATATGCAGTTAACATTTCTTGTGACCATTGTACAGTTTTAGGTTTGTCCTTCAGTGTGGCTTGTCTCAAAATGTTATCATAATAAGAGCAATCAGATATCCACTGTCTGCAGTAATTTACCATACCCAGGAAGGACAGTAGTTCCTTCTGGGTAGTTGGGGTGACCAGGCCCAATACAGACTGTATGCGTTGTGGACTGACTTTCCTCTCTCCCTGAGTGAGCACAAAACCTAAGTAATCAACATGCTTTTTACACCATTGCATTTTTATTTTGGACACCTTGTGTCCACATTCACAAAGCCAGTTTAGTAATGAAACACCATCCACTCGGCAGGCCTCCTCAGTTTTACTACAGAGCAGCAGATCATCTGCATACTGTAGCAGGACTGAACCATGGTGAGGTTGCCAGGGCCTCAATGTGGCCTGGAGACAACAGGTGCGTCAATAATCTGCACCAGGTAAGTTGTTTACCCTCAAAAGAAAAGGCAAAAAGTAATTGTGTCTGTGAATCTACAGGTATGCTGAAAAGGCATTCTTCAAATCAAATACAGAGAAGAACGCAGCATCTGCAGGGATTGCAGAAATGAGTGAGTTTACATCTGGAACAATTGGTGCAATTGGGACAATTAGCTGATTGATCGCTCTGAGATTCTGTACAAATCTTATACTGCCATCAGCTTTGGCAACAGGGTTCACAGGAGTACAGTATGGTGATACAATATGTCTGAGAATACCCTGTTGTAAGAATTGCTGTATCATGGGGCGGAGACCTTCTATCTTTTCTGGTGAGAGGGGATACTGCATAGGTCAGAACACAAAACACTGGTTGTTGCACCGCTGTCCACTAAAAAGGGAATTTTACTTCCATTTATAATAAGTGGCAGCAGAGGTGAATCTTTACTATGACGGGTGAGTTGAATAAAGGCTGGGATACCCTCCTCCGGGCCCCGTCAGTGCGCGGGGTCTTTGGAATCTTCCCTGACTGCGGGGTTGGTTCTGTCTGTCAAAGCGTCTGGAGTTCTGATAGTTATGAGTGAGTGGGGAAGTGAGTAAGCTTTCTGAGTTAAGCAAAGGTAAGCCAGCGTCATCTGTCCAGCAGTCCTTAAACCTTTTCCAAAACGCAGTAACAGACTATGAAGGTTTCTGTTTACAAGCCACAGCGACAGGCAAAAAAAAACACAGGCTTTAAAGACTTCCTTCATATGTGTATAGCTGCGTCCTTTGCAAGCTTTGCGCAAATAAGATATACAGCCATCGAGGGTAATAGTGGGCTTGGGACAGTGTTTTACTATTATCTAAACTCTGGGTTATTGGTGCTAGGGATAGAGCTAGTGGACGCACCCTCCAGCAGTGGAGCTGGAGGCAATCCCATCTAGTGTGAAAGGGTTACTGCTGCCAAGAGATTTGTGTCTCTGAGCGCAGGATACATTGGAATGCAAGGGGGAGGGAGAGGGTTTTTTCTGCAGCCTCGCTTCTGTGCTGTTGGGAACTGACATTTTTTCTTAAATCTCCATATAGAAAAGGTAATTACTGCCTTCCCGTAGGAATGGGTCCTGTCCTGCTTTCTCTGTCCATCCCGCTAAATTATCCACCCATGGGTTAACTAAATAATAATCTGTGGTGGAGTTACGGGCAACATACATCTTGCATGTCTCCCCTGGTAAAGGTGGAGGATAAATGACTGTCTTACTCTGACCCCCTCCCATAGTAAATGCAATCTACACCAGCTTTCTACGCAATTTCCACAACAACTTACAACAACTGTCTATGCAATATCACAACAAAAATGCAGTTTACAAAAAAAAACCTTCTATGCAATTTCACAACAAAAAATGCAATTTACAAAAACTTTCTATGCATGCATTAGCTAACACCAGTTAATTAGTCATTGACAATATCACAATATTATCTGTATAATGAGAACATGAAATCTTTTGACGGGTACGCTTACCATTCGTACAAGATGTCAGAAAAATACAGCGTTTTAGACAGGAAGCAAGAAAAGTGTTTGAGTAAAGATATCTGGCAGACGAAAACTTACCAGCCGTCTGGACCAAATATAAGAACTTATCTCACTACAAACATACAAAAATATATATAGACGATCAAATCGGGGTATAATCTACGTTACGTATAGACCCCAGGTCTATGTTTTTTTTAAGTATCCCAGATACTGACGTCTTTGGAGAATTGCGCTTGGACCCCGGGTCCTTTCTCAGACGTATTCTTTAAGTCCCAGACATTAAAGATTCTATGGTATCCCTGATACCTGTTTTATGCTTTTACATAAAACTTCGTAATATTAAGTCCCGGACTTAAATATTACCTTGTCACGTGTTCCCGGAACACTGACACGGATTCAGCTTCAGTGTATGACCGCAATCCTGTATGGCAAAGACAGACAATAAATTCTCTATCTTTACCATCCAGGGACGATCACTGAATTCCGGACATAGCCCCCAGCTGAAAGGATTTGCCCTTTATTCTTTAACCCTCGATGTGATGGCCTCTTAGACGTCTGGAGTATGAACTTTTAACCACAAGGTACATGCACAACACAAGCAGTAAAAATTCACACTGTTTTATTATGAGGTTAACAAAAGTATAAAAGACAATGCATATGGGTGTATACAATATGTGCAAGCATATGATTGGATAAATAGAAGTAGCATACGACATTACATGCAGGATATTTTAGTAACACACAGAAGTAACAGTTTTGATCTGGTATGTAATTGTCCTTGAAGATAAGACACACACAAGCCTTATATTATATGAACAGACAAAGGCATCTTGTAGAGAGTGCGTACGTGTCTATTCAAACACATAACAATTCATATAGCATGTTTAACCCTTCACCAAGCTCACGCAAACCACCCCACCAACTCCCTCAGTGTCAATTTCCTCCTTCCCCAGGAATGCCAATAGTCCTGCAGGCCATGTCACTGGCAATTCTGACGAGTCCTCTCCTGCCTGGGATTCCTCCGATGCATCCTTGCGTGTAACGCCTACTGCTGCTGGCGCTGCTGTTGTTGCCGCTGGGAGTCGATGGTCATCCCAGAGGGGAAGTCGTAAGCCCACTTGTACTACTTCCAGTAAGCAATTGACTGTTCAACAGTCCTTTGCGAGGAAGATGAAATATCACAGCAGTCATCCTACTGCAAAGCGGATAACTGAGGCCTTGACAACTATGTTGGTGTTAGACGTGCGTCCGGTATCCGCCGTTAGTTCACAGGGAACTAGACAATTTATTGAGGCAGTGTGCCCCCGTTACCAAATACCATCTAGGTTCCACTTCTCTAGGCAGGCGATACCGAGAATGTATACGGACGTCAGAAAAAGACTCACCAGTGTCCTAAAAAATGCAGTTGTACCCAATGTCCACTTAACCACGGACATGTGGACAAGTGGAGCAGGGCAGGGTCAGGACTATGACTGTGACAGCCCACTGGGTAGATGTATGGACTCCCGCCGCAAGAACAGCAGCGGCGGCACCAGTAGCAGCATCTCGCAAACGCCAACTCTTTCCTAGGCAGGCTACGCTTTGTATCACCGCTTTCCAGAATACGCACACAGCTGAAAACCTCTTACGGCAACTGAGGAAGATCATCGCGGAATGGCTTACCCCAATTGGACTCTCCTGTGGATTTGTGGCATCGGACAACGCCAGCAATATTGTGTGTGCATTAAATATGGGCAAATTCCAGCACGTCCCATGTTTTGCACATACCTTGAATTTGGTGGTGCAGAATTTTTTAAAAAACGACAGGGGCGTGCAAGAGATGCTGTCGGTGGCCAGAAGAATTGCGGGACACTTTCGGCGTACAGGCACCACGTACAGAAGACTGGAGCACCACCAAAAACTACTGAACCTGCCCTGCCATCATCTGAAGCAAGAAGTGGTAACGAGGTGGAATTCAACCCTCTATATGCTTCAGAGGTTGGAGGAGCAGCAAAAGGCCATTCAAGCCTATACAATTGAGCACGATATAGTAGGTGGAATGCACCTGTCTCAAGCGCAGTGGAGAATGATTTCAACGTTGTGCAAGGTTCTGATGCCCTTTGAACTTGCCACACGTGAAGTCAGTTCAGACACTGCCAGCCTGAGTCAGGTCATTCCCCTCATCAGGCTTTTGCAGAAGAAGCTGGAGACATTGAAGGAGGAGCTAACACGGAGCGATTCCGCTAGGCATGTGGGACTTGTGGATGGAGCCCTTAATTCGCTTAACAAGGATTCACGGGTGGTCAATCTGTTGAAATCAGAGCACTACATTTTGGCCACCGTGCTCGATCCTAGATTTAAAGCCTACCTTGGATCTCTCTTTCCGGCAGACACAAGTCTGCTGGGGTTGAAAGACCTGCTGGTGACAAAATTGTCAAGTCAAGCGGAACGCGACCTGTCAACATCTCCTCCTTCACATTCTCCCGCAACTGGGGGTGCGAGGAAAAGGCTCAGAATTCCGAGCCCACCCGCTGGCGGTGATGCAGGGCAGTCTGGAGCGACTGCTGATGCTGACATCTGGTCCGGACTGAAGGACCTGACAACGATTACGGACATGTCGTCTACTGTCACTGCATATGATTCTCTCAACATTGATAGAATGGTGGAGGATTATATGAGTGACCGCATCCAAGTAGGCACGTCACACAGTCCGTACTTATACTGGCAGGAAAAAGAGGCAATTTGGAGGCCCTTGCACAAACTGGCTTTATTCTACCTAAGTTGCCCTCCCACAAGTGTGTACTCCGAAAGAGTGTTTAGTGCCGCCGCTCACCTTGTCAGCAATCGGCGTACGAGGTTACATCCAGAAAATGTGGAGAAGATGATGTTCATTAAAATGAATTATAATCAATTCCTCTGCGGAGACATTGACCAGCAGCAATTGCCTCCACAAAGTACACAGGGAGCTGAGATGGTGGATTCCAGTGGGGACGAATTGATAATCTGTGAGGAGGGGGATGTACACGGTGATATATCGGAGGGTGATGATGAGGTGGACATCTTGCCTCTGTAGAGCCAGTTTGTGCAAGGAGAGATTAATTGCTTCTTTTTTGGGGGGGGTCCAAACCAACCCGTCATATCAGTCACAGTCGTGTGGCAGACCCTGTCACTGAAATGATGGGTTGGTTAAAGTGTGCATGTCCTGTTTTGTTTATACAACATAAGGGTGGGTGGGAGGGCCCAAGGACAATTCCATCTTGCACCTCTTTTTTCTTTTCTTTTTCTTTGCATCATGTGCTGATTGGGGAGGGTTTTTTGGAAGGGACATCCTGCGTGACACTGCAGTGCCACTCCTAAATGGGCCCGGTGTTTGTGTCGGCCACTAGGGTCGCTAATCTTACTCACACAGTCAGCTACCTCATTGCGCCTCTTTTTTTCTTTGCGTCATGTGCTGTTTGGGGAGGGTTTTTTGGAAGGGACATCCTGCGTGACACTGCAGTGCCACTCCTAGATGGGCCCGGTGTTTGTGTCGGCCACTAGGGTCGCTAATCTTACTCACACAGCTACCTCATTGCGCCTCTTTTTTTCTTTGCGTCATGTGCTGTTTGGGGAGGGTTTTTTGGAAGGGACATCCTGCGTGACACTGCAGTGCCACTCCTAGATGGGCCCGGTGTTTGTGTCGGCCACTAGGGTCGCTAATCTTACTCACACAGCTACCTCATTGCGCCTCTTTTATTCTTTGCGTCATGTGCTGTTTGGGGAGGGTTTTTTGGAAGGGCCATCCTGCGTGACACTGCAGTGCCACTCCTAGATGGGCCCGGTGTTTGTGTCGGCCACTAGGGTCGCTAATCTTACTCACACAGCTACCTCATTGCGCCTCTTTTTTTCTTTGCGTCATGTGCTGTTTGGGGAGGGTTTTTTGGAAGGGACATCCTGCGTGACACTGCAGTGCCACTCCTAGATGGGCCCGGTGTTTGTGTCGGCCACTAGGGTCGCTTATCTTACTCACACAGCGACCTCGGTGCAAATTTTAGGACTAAAAATAATATTGTGAGGTGTGAGGTATTCAGAATAGACTGAAAATGAGTGTAAATTATGGTTTGTGAGGTTAATAATACTTTGGGATCAAAATGACCCCCAAATTCTATGATTTAAGCTGTTTTTTAGTGTTTTTTGAAAAAAACACCCGAATCCAAAACACACCCGAATCCGACAAAAAAAATTCGGTGAGGTTTTGCCAAAACGCGTTCGAACCCAAAACACGGCCGCGGAACCGAACCCAAAACCAAAACACAAAACCCGAAAAATTTCAGGCGCTCATCTCTACTATAATGTGATTTTCGGCTCATACAGTGTGCTATAATGTGATTTTCGGCTCATACTGTGTGCTATAAAGTGAATTTCGGCTCATACTGTGTGCTATAATGTGAATTTCGGCTCATACTGTATGCTATAATGTGATTTTCGGCTCATACTGTGTGCTATAATGTGATTTTTGACTCATACTGTGTGCTATAATGTGATTTTCGGCTCATAATGTGTGGTATAATGTGAATTCCGGCTCATTCAGTGTGGTATAATGTGAATGTCGGCTCCTTCAGTGTGCTATAATGTGATTTTCGGCTTATACCGTGTGCTATAATGTAATTTTCGGCTCATACAGTGTGCTATAATGTGATTTTCGGCTCATACTGTGTGGTATAATGTGAATTTCGTCTCATACTGTGTGCTATAATGTGATTTTCGGCTCATGCAGTGTGCTATAATGTGATTTTCGGCTCATACTGTGTGCTATAAAGTGAATTTCGGCTCATACCGTGTGCTATAATGTGATTTTCGGCTCATGCAGTGTGCTATAATGTGATTTTCGGCTCATACTGTGTGCTATAAAGTAAATTTCGGCTCATACTGTGTGCTATAATGTGAATTTCGGCTCATACTGTGTGCTATAATGTGATTTTCAGCTCATACTGTGTGCTATAATGTGATTTTTGACTCATACTGTGTGCTATAATGTGATTTTCGGCTCATTCCGTGTGCTATAATGTGATTTTCGGCTCATACTGTGTGCAATAAAGTGAATTTCGGCTCATACTGTGTGCTATAATGTGAATTTCGGCTCATACTGTGTGGTATAATGTGAATTCCGGCGCATTCATGGTGGTATAATGTGAATGTCGGCTCATTCAGTGTGGTATAATGTGAATGTCGGCTCATTCAGTGTTCTATAATGTGATTTTCGGCTCAAACTTTGTGCTATAATGTGATTTTCTGCTCATACTGTGTGCTATAATGTGATTTTCGGCTCATACTGTGTGCTATAAAGTGAATTTCGGCTCATACTGTGTGCTATAATGTGATTTTCGGCTCATACTGTGTGCTATAATGGGATTTTCGGCTCATACAGTGTGCTATAATGTGATTTTCGGCTCATACTGTGTGCTATAAAGTGAATTTCGGCTCATACTGTGTGGTATAATGTGAATTTCGGCTCATACTGTGTGCTATAATGTGATTTTCTGCTCATACTGTGTGCTATAATGTGATTTTCGGCTCATACTGTGTGCTATAAAGTGAATTTCGGCTCATACTGTGTGGTATAATGTGAATTTCGGCTCATACTGTGTGCTATAATGTGATTTTCGGCTCATACTGTGTGGTATAATGTGATTTTTGACTCATACTGTGTGCTATAATGTGATTTTCTGCTCATACCGTGTGCTATAATGTGATTTTCGGATCATACTGTGTGGTATAATGTGATTTTCGGCTCATACAGTGTGCTATAATGTGATTTTCGGCTCATACCGTGTGCTATAATGTGATTTTCGGATCATACTGTGTGCTATAATGTGATTTTCGGCTCATACAGTGTGCTATAATGTGATTTTCGGCTCATACTGTGTGCTATAATGTGATTTTCGGCTCATACAGTGTGCTATAAAGTGATTTTCGGCTCATAATGTGTGGTATAATGTGAATTCCGGCTCATTCATGGTGGTATAATGTGAATGTCGGCTCATTCAGTGTGGTATAATGTGAATGTCGGCTCATTCAGTGTGCTATAATGTGATTTTCGGCTCAAACTTTGTGCTATAATGTGATTTTCTGCTCATACTGTGTGCTATAATGTGATTTTCGGCTCATACTGTGTGCTATAAAGTGAATTTCGGCTCATACTGTGTGCTATAATGTGAATTTCGCTCATACTGTGTGCTATAATGTGATTTTCGGCTCATACTGTGTGCTATAATGTGATTTTTGACTCATACCGTGTGCTATAATGTGATTTTCGGCTCATACCGTGTGCTATAATGTGATTTTCGGCTCATACTGTGTGCTATAAAGTGAATTTCGGCTCATACTGTGTGCTATAATGTGATTTTCGGCTCATACTGTGTGCTATAATGTGATTTTTGACTCATACTGTGTGCTATAATGTGATTTTCGGCTCATACCGTGTGCTATAATGTGATTTTCGGATCATACTGTGTGCTATAATGTGATTTTCGGCACATACAGTGTGCTATAATGTGATTTTCGGCTCATACTGTGTGCTATAATGTGATTTTCGGCTCATGCAGTGTGCTATAATGTGATTTTCGGCTCATAATGTGTGGTATAATGTGAATTCCGGCTCATTCATGGTGGTATAATGTGAATGTCGGCTCATTCAGTGTGGTATAATGTGAATGTCGGCTCATTCAGTGTGCTATAATGTGATTTTCGGCTCATACAGTGTGCTATAATGTGATTTTCGGCTCATACAGTGTGCTACAATGTGATTTTCGGCTCATACTGTGTGCTATAATGTGATTTTCGGATCATACAGTGTGCTATAATGTGATTTTCGGCTCATACTGTGTGCTATAAAGTGAATTTCGGCTCATACTGTGTGCTATAATGTGAATTTCGGCTCATACTGTGTGCTATAATGTGATTTTTGACTCATACTGTGTGCTATAATGTGATTTTCGGCTTATACCGTGTGCTATAATGTGATTTTCGGCTCATACTGTGTGCTATAATGTGATTTTCGGCTCATAATGTGTGGTATAATGTGAATTCCGGCTCATTCAGTGTGGTATAATGTGAATGTCGGCTCCTTCAGTGTGCTATAATGTGATTTTCGGCTCATACCGTGTGCTATAATGTAATTTTCGGCTCATACAGTGTGCTATAATGTGATTTTCGGCTCATACTGTGTGGTATAATGTGAATTCCGGCTCATTCAGTGTGGTATAATGTGAATGTCGGCTCATTCAGTGTGCTATAATTTGATTTTCGGCTCATACAGTGTGCTATAATGTGATTTTCGGCTCATACTGTGTGCTATAATGTGATTTTTGACTCATACCGTGTGCTATAATGTGATTTTCGGCTCATACCGTGTGCTATAATGTGATTTTCGGCTCATACTGTGTGCTATAAAGTGAATTTCGGCTCATACTGTGTGCTATAATGTGAATTTCGGCTCATACCGTGTGCTATAATGTGATTTTCGGCTCATACTGTGTGCTATAAAGTGAATTTCGGCTCATACTGTGTGCTATAATGTGAATTTCGGCTCATACTGTGTGCTATAATGTGATTTTCGGCTCATACTGTGTGCTATAATGTGATTTTCGGCTCATACTGTGTGCTATAATGTGAATTTCGGCTCATACTGTGTGCTATAATGTGATTTTCAGCTCATACTGTGTGCTATAATGTGATTTTTGACTCATACTGTGTGCTATAATGTGATTTTCGGCTCATACTGTGTGCAATAAAGTGAATTTCGGCTCATACTGTGTGCTATAATGTGAATTTCGGCTCATACTGTGTGGTATAATGTGAATTCCGGCTCATTCATGGTGGTATAATGTGAATGTCGGCTCATTCAGTGTGGTATAATGTGAATGTCGGCTCATTCAGTGTTCTATAATGTAATTTTCGGCTCAAACTTTGTGCTATAATGTGATTTTCTGCTCATACTGTGTGCTATAATGTGATTTTAGGCTCATACTGTGTGCTATAAAGTGAATTTCGGCTCATACTGTGTGCTATAATGTGATTTTCGGCTCATACTGTGTGCTATAATGGGATTTTCGGCTCATACAGTGTGCTATAATGTGATTTTCGGCTCATACTGTGTGCTATAAAGTGAATTTCGGCTCATACTGTGTGGTATAATGTGAATTTCGGCTCATACTGTGTGCTATAATGTGATTTTCTGCTCATACTGTGTGCTATAATGTGATTTTCGGCTCATACTGTGTGCTATAAAGTGAATTTCGGCTCATTCTGTGTGGTATAATGTGAATTTCGGCTCATACTGTGTGCTATAATGTGATTTTCGGCTCATACTGTGTGGTATAATGTGATTTTTGACTCATACTGTGTGCTATAATGTGATTTTCTGCTTATACCGTGTGCTATAATGTGATTTTCGGATCATACTGTGTGGTATAATGTGATTTTCGGCTCATACAGTGTGCTATAATGTGATTTTCGGCTCATACCGTGTGCTATAATGTGATTTTCGGATCATACTGTGTGCTATAATGTGATTTTCGGCTCATACAGTGTGCTATAATGTGATTTTCGGCTCATACTGTGTGCTATAATGTGATTTTCGGCTCATACAGTGTGCTATAAAGTGATTTTCGGCTCATAATGTGTGGTATAATGTGAATTCCGGCTCATTCATGGTGGTATAATGTGAATGTCGGCTCATTCATTGTGGTATAATGTGAATGTCGGCTCATTCAGTGTGCTATAATGTGATTTTCGGCTCAAACTTTGTGCTATAATGTGATTTTCTGCTCATACTGTGTGCTATAAAGTGAATTTCGGCTCATACTGTGTGCTATAATGTGAATTTCGGCTCATACTGTGTGCTATAATGTGAATGTCGGCTCATTCATTGTGGTATAATGTGAATGTCGGCTCATTCAGTGTGCTATAATGTGATTTTCGGCTCAAACTTTGTGCTATAATGTGATTTTCTGCTCATACTGTGTGCTATAATGTGATTTTCGGCTCATACTGTGTGCTATAAAGTGAATTTCGGCTCATACTGTGTGCTATAATGTGAATTTCGCTCATATTGTGTGCTATAATGTGATTTTCGGCTCATACTGTGTGCTATAATGTGATTTTCAGCACATACCGTGTGCTATAATGTGATTTTCGGCTCATACTGTGTGCTATAAAGTGAATTTCGGCTCATACTGTGTGCTATAATGTGAATTTCGGCTCATACTGTGTGCTATAATGTGATTTTCGGCTCATACTGTGTGCTATAATGTGATTTTTGACTCATACTGTGTGCTATAAAGTGAATTTCGGCTCATACTGTGTGCTATAAAGTGATTTTCGGCACATACAGTGTGCTATAAATGTGATTTTCGGCTCATACTGTGTGCTATAATGTGATTTTCGGCTCATACTGTGTGCTATAATGTGATTTTCGGCTCATACTGTGTGCTATAATGTGATTTTCGGCTCATACTGTGTGCTATAATGTGAATTTCGGCTCATACTGTGTGCTATAATGTGATTTTCAGCTCATACTGTGTGCTATAATGTGATTTTTGACTCATACTGTGTGCTATAATGTGATTTTCGGCTCATACTGTGTGCAATAAAGTGAATTTCGGCTCATACTGTGTGCTATAATGTGAATTTCGGCTCATACTGTGTGGTATAATGTGAATTCCGGCTCATTCATGGTGGTATAATGTGAATGTCGGCTCATTCAGTGTGGTATAATGTGAATGTCGGCTCATTCAGTGTTCTATAATGTAATTTTCGGCTCAAACTTTGTGCTATAATGTGATTTTCTGCTCATACTGTGTGCTATAATGTGATTTTAGGCTCATACTGTGTGCTATAAAGTGAATTTCGGCTCATACTGTGTGCTATAATGTGATTTTCGGCTCATACTGTGTGCTATAATGGGATTTTCGGCTCATACAGTGTGCTATAATGTGATTTTCGGCTCATACTGTGTGCTATAAAGTGAATTTCGGCTCATACTGTGTGGTATAATGTGAATTTCGGCTCATACTGTGTGCTATAATGTGATTTTCTGCTCATACTGTGTGCTATAATGTGATTTTCGGCTCATACTGTGTGCTATAAAGTGAATTTCGGCTCATTCTGTGTGGTATAATGTGAATTTCGGCTCATACTGTGTGCTATAATGTGATTTTCGGCTCATACTGTGTGGTATAATGTGATTTTTGACTCATACTGTGTGCTATAATGTGATTTTCTGCTTATACCGTGTGCTATAATGTGATTTTCGGATCATACTGTGTGGTATAATGTGATTTTCGGCTCATACAGTGTGCTATAATGTGATTTTCGGCTCATACCGTGTGCTATAATGTGATTTTCGGATCATACTGTGTGCTATAATGTGATTTTCGGCTCATACAGTGTGCTATAATGTGATTTTCGGCTCATACTGTGTGCTATAATGTGATTTTCGGCTCATACAGTGTGCTATAAAGTGATTTTCGGCTCATAATGTGTGGTATAATGTGAATTCCGGCTCATTCATGGTGGTATAATGTGAATGTCGGCTCATTCATTGTGGTATAATGTGAATGTCGGCTCATTCAGTGTGCTATAATGTGATTTTCGGCTCAAACTTTGTGCTATAATGTGATTTTCTGCTCATACTGTGTGCTATAAAGTGAATTTCGGCTCATACTGTGTGCTATAATGTGAATTTCGGCTCATACTGTGTGCTATAATGTGAATGTCGGCTCATTCATTGTGGTATAATGTGAATGTCGGCTCATTCAGTGTGCTATAATGTGATTTTCGGCTCAAACTTTGTGCTATAATGTGATTTTCTGCTCATACTGTGTGCTATAATGTGATTTTCGGCTCATACTGTGTGCTATAAAGTGAATTTCGGCTCATACTGTGTGCTATAATGTGAATTTCGCTCATATTGTGTGCTATAATGTGATTTTCGGCTCATACTGTGTGCTATAATGTGATTTTCAGCACATACCGTGTGCTATAATGTGATTTTCGGCTCATACTGTGTGCTATAAAGTGAATTTCGGCTCATACTGTGTGCTATAATGTGAATTTCGGCTCATACTGTGTGCTATAATGTGATTTTCGGCTCATACTGTGTGCTATAATGTGATTTTTGACTCATACTGTGTGCTATAAAGTGAATTTCGGCTCATACTGTGTGCTATAAAGTGATTTTCGGCACATACAGTGTGCTATAAATGTGATTTTCGGCTCATACTGTGTGCTATAATGTGATTTTCGGCTCATGCAGTGTGCTATAATGTGATTTTCGGCTCATAATGTGTGGTATAATGTGAATTCCGGCTCATTCAGTGTGCTATAATGTGATTTTCGGCTCATACAGTGTGCTATAATGTGATTTTTCGGCTCATACAGTGTGCTACAATGTGGTTTTCGGCTCATACTGTGTGCTATAATGTGATTTTCGGATCATACAGTGTGCTATAATGTGATTTTCGGCTCATACTGTGTGCTATAAAGTGAATTTCGGCTCATACTGTGTGCTATAATGTGAATTTCAGCTCATACTGTGTGCTATAATGTGATTTTCGGCTCATACTGTGTGCTATAATGTGATTTTTGACTCATACTGTGTGCTATAATGTGATTTTCGGCTTATACCGTGTGCTATAATGTGATTTTCGGCTCATACTGTGTGCTATAATGTGATTTTCGGCTCATAATGTGTGGTATAATGTGAATTCCGGCTCATTCAGTGTGGTATAATGTGAATGTCGGCTCCTTCAGTGTGCTATAATGTGATTTTCGGCTCATACCGTGTGCTATAATGTAATTTTCGGCTCATACAGTGTGCTATAATGTGATTTTCGGCTCATACTGTGTGGTATAATGTGAATTCCGGCTCATTCAGTGTTGTATAATGTGAATGTCGGCTCATTCAGTGTGCTATAATGTGATTTTCGGCTCATACAGTGTGCTATAATGTGATTTTCGGCTCATACTGTGTGCTATAATGTGATTTTTTACTCATACTGTGTGCTATAATGTGATTTTCGGCTTATACCGTGTGCTATAATGTGATTTTCGGCTCATACTGTGTGCTATAATGTGATTTTCGGCTCATAATGTGTGGTATAATGTGAATTCCGGCTCATTCAGTGTGGTATAATGTGAATGTCGGCTCCTTCAGTGTGCTATAATGTGATTTTCGGCTCATACCGTGTGCTATAATGTAATTTTCGGCTCATACAGTGTGCTATAATGTGATTTTCGGCTCATACTGTGTGGTATAATGTGAATTCCGGCTCATTCAGTGTGGTATAATGTGATTTTCGGCTCATACCGTGTGCTATAATGGATTTTCGGCTCATACTGTGTGCTATAAAGTGAATTTCGGCTCATACTGTGTGCTATAATGTGAATTTCGGCTCATACTGTGTGCTATAATGTGATTTTCGGCTCATACTGTGTGCTATAAAGTGAATTTCGGCTCATACTGTGTGCTATAATGTGATTTTCGGCTCATACAGTGTGCTATAATGGGCTTTTCGGCTCATACAGTGTGCTATAATGTGATTTTTGACTCATACTGTGTGCTATAATGTGATTTTCTGCTCATACCGTGTGCTATAATGTGATTTTCGGATCATACTGTGTGATATAATGTGATTTTCGGCTCATACTTTGTGCTATAATGTGATTTTCTGCTCATACTGTGTGCTATAAAGTGAATTTCGCTTCTCATACTGTGTGCTATAATGTGAATTTCGGCTCATACTGTGTGCTATAATGTGATTTTCGGCTCATACTGTGTGCTATAAAGTGAATTTCGGCTCATACTGTGTGCTATAATGTGATTTTCGGCTCATACAGTGTGCTATAATGGGATTATCGGCTCATACAGTGTGCTATAATGTGATTTTTGACTCATACTGTGTGCTATAATGTGATTTTCTGCTCATACCGTGTGCTATAATGTGATTTTCGGATCATACTGTGTGCTATAATGTGATTTTCGGCTCAAACTTTGTGCTATAATGTGATTTTCTGCTCATACTGTGTGCTCTAATGTGATTTTCGGCTCATACTGTGTGCTATAAAGTGAATTTCGGCTCATACTGTGTGCTATAATGTGAATTTCGGCTCATACTGTGTGCTATAATGTGATTTTCGGCTCATACTGTGTGCTATAATGTGATTTTTGACTCATACCGTGTGCTATAATGTGATTTTCGGCTCATACCGTGTGCTATAATGTGATTTTCGGCTCATACTGTGTGCTATAAAGTGAATTTCGGCTCATACTGTGTGCTATAATGTGAATTTCGGCTCATACTGTGTGCTATAATGTGATTTTCGGCTCATACTGTGTGCTATAATGTGATTTTTGACTCATACTGTGTGCTATAATGTGATTTTCGGCTCATACCGTGTGCTATAATGTGATTTTCGGATCATACTGTGTGCTATAATGTGATTTTCGGCTCATACAGTGTGCTATAATGTGATTTTCGGCTCATACTGTGTGCTATAATGTGATTTTCGGCTCATGCAGTGTGCTATAATGTGATTTTCTGCTCATACTGTGTGCTCTAATGTGATTTTCGGCTCATACTGTGTGCTATAAAGTGAATTTCGGCTCATACTGTGTGCTATAATGTGAATGTCGGCTCATTCAGTGTGGTATAATGTGAATGTCGGCTCATTCAGTGTGCTATAATGTGATTTTCGGCTCATACCGTGTGCTATAATGTGATTTTCGGCTCATACTGTGTGCTATAAAGTGAATTTCGGCTCATACTGTGTGCTATAATGTGAATTTCGGCTCATACTGTGAGCTATAATGTGATTTTCGGCTCATACTGTGTGCTATAATGTGATTTTTGACTCATACCGTGTGCTGTAATGTGATTTTCGGCTCATACCGTGTGCTGTAATGTGATTTTCGGATCATACTGTGTGCTTTAATGTGATTTTCGGCTCATACAGTGTGCTATAATGTGATTTTCGGCTCATACTGTGTGGTATAATGTGATTTTCGGCTCATACCGTGTGCTACAATGTGATTTTCGGCTCATACTGTGTGCTATAATGTGATTTTCGGCTCATACAGTGTGCTATAATGTGATTTTCGGCTCATACTGTGTGCTATAAAGTGAATTTCGGCTCATACTGTGTGCTATAATGTGAATTTCGGCTCATTCTGTGTGCTATAATGTGATTTTCGGCTCACACTGTGTTCTATAATGTGATTTTTGGCTCAGACTGTGTGCTATAATGTGATTTTCGGCTCATACTGTGTGCTATAATGTGATTTTCGGCTCATACCGTGTGCTATAATGTGATTTTCGGCTCGTACCGTGTGCTATAATGTGATTTTCGGCTCATACCGTGTGCTATAATGTAATTTTCGGCTCATACCGTGTGCTCTAATGTGATTTTCGGCTCATACTGTGTGCTATAAAGTGAATTTCGGCTCATACTGTGTGCTATAATGTGAATTTCGGCTCATACTATGTGCTATAATGTGATTTTCGGCTCTTACTGTGTGCTATAATGTAATTTTCGGCTCATACTGTGTGCTATAATGTGATTTTCAGCTCATACCGTGTGCTATAATGTGATTTTTTACTCATACTGTGTGCTATAATGTGATTTTCTGCTCATACCGTGTGCTATAATGTGATTTTCGGCTCATACTGTGTGCTATAATGTGATTTTTGACTCATACTGTGTGCTATAATGTGATTTTTGGCTCATACCGTGTGCTATAATGTGATTTTCGGCTCATACTGTGTGCTATAATGTGATTTTCGGCTCATACTGTGTGCTATAATGTGATTTTTGACTCATACTGTGTGCTATAATGTGATTTTCTGCTCATACCGTGTGCTATAATGTGATTTTCGGATCATACTGTGTGCTATAATGTGATTTTCGGCTCATACTGTGTGCTATAATGTGATTTTCGGCTCATACTGTGTGCTATAATGTGATTTTCGGCTCATACAGTGTGCTATAATGTGATTTTCGGCTCATGATGTGTGGTATAATGTGAATTCCGGCTCATTCATGGTGGTATAATGTGAATGTCGGCTCATTCAGTGTGATATAATGTGAATGTCGGCTCATTCAGTGTGCTATAATGTGATTTTCGGCTCATACAGTGTGCTATAATGTGATTTTCGGCTCATACAGTGTGCTATAATGTGATTTTCGGCTCATACTGTGTGCTATAAAGTGATTTTCGGCTCATACTGTATGCTATAATGTGATTTTCGGCTCATACTGTGTGCTATAATGTGATTTTTGGCTCATACCGTGTGCTATAATGTGATTTTCGGCTCATACTGTGTGCTTTAATGTGATTTTCGGCTCATACTGTGTGCTATAATGTGATTTTCGGCTCATACAGTGTGCTATAATGTGATTTTCGGCTCATAATGTGTGGTATAATGTGAATTCCGGCTCATTCATGGTGGTATAATGTGAATGTCGGCTCATTCAGTGTGATATAATGTGAATGTCGGCTCATTCAGTGTGCTATAATGTGATTTTCGGCTCATACAGTGTGCTATAATGTGATTTTCGGCTCATACTGTGTGCTATAATGTGATTTTCGGCTCATACAGTGTGGTATAATGTGAATGTCGGCTCCTTCAGTGTGCTATAATGTGATTTTCGGCTCATACTGTGTGCTATAATGTGATTTTTGGCTCATACAGTGTGCTATAATGTGATTTTCGGCTCATACTGTGTGCTATAAAGTGAATTTCGGCTCATACTGTGTGCTATAATGTGAATTTCGGCTCATACTGTGTGCTATAATGTGATTTTTGGCTCATACTGTGTGCTATAATGTGATTTTTGTCTCATACCGTGTGCTATAATGTGATTTTCGGCTCATACTGTGTGCTATAATGTGATTTTCGGCTCATACTTTGTGCTATAATGTGATTTTCTGCTCATACTGTGTGCTATAATGTGATTTTCGGCTCATACAGTGTGCTATAATGTGATTTTCGGCTCATACTGTGTGCTATAATGTGATTTTTGGCTCATACAGTGTGCTATAATGTGATTTTCGTCCCATTCAGTGTGCTTCAATGTGAATTTTGGCTCATACTGTGTGCTATAAAGTGAATTTCGGCTCATACCGTGTGGTATAAAGTGAATTTCGGCTCATACCGTGTGGTATAATGTGAATTTCGGCTCATACAGTGTGCTATAATGTGAATTTCGGCTCATACCGTGTGCTATAATGTGAATTTCGGCTCATACCGTGTGCTATAATGTGATTTTCGGCTCATACCGTGTGCTATAATGTGAATTTCGGCTCATACTGTGTGCTATAATGTGAATTTCGGCTCATACTGTGTGCTATAATGTGATTTTCGGCTCGTACTGTGTGCTATAATGTGATTTTTGGCTCATACTGTGTGCTATAATGTGATTGTCTGCTCATACCATGTGCTATAATGTGATTTTCGGCTCATACTGTGTGCTATAATGTGATTTTCGGCTCATACTGGGGTATATTTACTAAGGTCCCGATTTTGACCGAGATGGTGTTTTTTCTTCAAAGTGTCATCTCGGAATTTACTAAACTCAAATCACGGCAGTGATGAGGGCATTCGTATTTTTTTGGAAGTCCTATGAAAAAATTACAAATTAATACACCATCGGTCAAATACGCCTGGAATTTGGTAGAAATCGGTCATTTACTAAAAAGTGCAAATCACAAACACTGCCGACAATAGCCAAACACTGCCGTGAAAAAATACAAATCGTGAAAAAGTGCTAAAAAAAACCAGACCTGCTTTTTTTTATCGTGTTCGGATAGGCATGCACGGATCCATGAGATCCGTGCATGTTTTTCAGTGGGAAGGGGTGGGAAAGTGTTAATTTTTCACAAAAAAAATGCGTGGGGTCCCCCCTCCTAAGCAAAACCAGCCTCGGGCTCTTTGAGCCGGCCCTGGTTGAAAAAATATGGGAAAAAAAGTGACAGGGGTTCCCCCATATTTAAACAACCAGCACCGGGCTCTGCGTCTGGTCCTGGTTCCAAAAATACAGGGGACAAAAAGCGTAGGGGTCCCCCGTGTTTCTGAAACCAGCACCGGGCTCCGCTAGCCAGATACATAATGCCACAGCCGGGGGACACTTTTATATTGGTCCCTGCGGCCCTGGCATTACATACCCAACTAGTCACCCCTGGCCGGGGTACCCTGAAGGAGTGGGGACCCCTTCAATCAAGGGGTCCCCCCCCTCCAGCCACCCAAGGGCCAGGGGTGAAGCCCGAGGCTGTCCCCCCCATCCAAGGGCTGCGGATGGGGGGCTGATAGCCTTTTTGCCAAAAATTTAATATTGTTTTCAGTAGCAGTACTACAAGTCCCAGCAAGCCTCCCCCGCAAGCTGGTACTTGGAGAACCACAAGTACCAGCATGCGGTGGAAAACCAGGCCCACTGGTACCTGTAGTACTACTACTAAAAAAATACCCCAATAAAAACAGAAGACACACACCTTGAAAGTAAAAGTTTAATACATACATCCACACCTCCATACACACATACTTACCTATGTTCACACGAGGGTCGGTCCTCTTCTCCATGTAGAATCCATGGGGTACCTGTTGGAAAAATTATACTCACATAATCCAGTGTAGTTCGGTCCTCTTCTTTTCTATTTGTAATCCACGTACTTTGCAAAATAAAAAAACGGATACACGACCACGCACTGAAAGGGGCCCCATGTTTTCACATGGGACCCCATTCCCCGACTGCCAGGAACCCCCCCTGACTTCTGTCTAAGATGGTTCCTTCAGCCAATCAGGGAGCGCCACGTTGTGGCACCCTCCTGATTGGCTGTGTGCTCCTGTAGTGTATGTCAGGCAGCACACGGCAGTGTTACAATGTAGCGCCTATGCGCTCCATTGTAACCAATGGTGGGAACTTTGTGGTCAGCGGTTGACCGAAAGTAACCTCACAGCTGACCACAAAGTTCCCTGTAGAAACATCACTCCGGGCTCTCCCTGCTAAACACCATTACAGCGGTTTGGTTTTGGTGGACATAATTCATCTGTCCATCCCTGCATTTATTTGAGTGCTTATTACCTTCCACAAGGATAACTTCTATCTATAGAAATTTGGAAACCAATATATGTTTGCATGGAATAAGGACTGTTTGGGGACTTCTTCATAGCAAGTGAGTTGTTATTGGCACACAGACCTATATGGTGTTTAAAAGAGTGTAATTAATATCACTACTGCTCAACACATCATATCATTTGTGGCCAAATTGTTACAATTACTAAATAATACTTGTATTATTATAATTCATTAGGACACAGTGATTCTGTACCGTATATATTTTATGATAATTCATTTATATTAATTGCACTCCCGGGAGAATTGCTGTTATTTTATAATTGTATAATAAATGTTTCTATTCTGATTGTTGAGCGCAACTTGGTTTCTGTTTGTATTTAATGAGCCTGTTGAACTCTTTTTCCTTGTTAACATCTCTAATCATGTGAGTCATCCTGTGAAAGGAATGTAAAATGGGATATATTTTACAGTGGAAATAGGATAATTGAGCATCAAAACTAATGGTACCCATTCACTTGTGCGATGCCCTGCGACGCAACATCGTGGGCATATCGCACCAGCAGTTCAGGTGCAATGAAATCGCATCTGAACTGCCAAAGTGATGACCATGCGATCATGCGATAGATCGCATGGTAATCACGTGATGGGCACATCACCGCCAAGTGCTGGCAGTATCCCCAGTGCTGGAGTGTCAGCAGTGCCGAAGGTGTCCTCCTTGCAGGAGTTCAGGGGTGCCGGCAGTGTGGGAGTGCTGGAAGTGTCCTCAGTGCAGGGGTGCCAGCAGTGTCGGCAGTGTGGGAGGTGTCCTCAGTGCAGGAGTGCTGGCAGTATGCTCAGTGCAGGAGTGTCGGCAGTGCCGTCGGTGTCCTTAGTGCAGGAGTGCTGGTAGTAACCCCAGAGCAGGAGTGCCGGCAGTGTCGGCAGTGTCCTCAGTGCAAGAGTGCTGACAGTGCGGGAGTACTGGAGGTGTCCTCAGTGCAGGAATTCAGGGGTGTCAGCAGTGTGGGAGTACCAGAAGTGTCCTCGGTGCAGTGGTGCCGGCAGTGTTGGCAGTGCGGGAGGTGTCCTCAGTGCAGGAGTGCTGGCAGTATGCCCAGTACAGGAGTGTCGGCAATGCCGGCTGTGTCCTCAGTGCAGGGGTACCGGCAGTTTTGGCAGTGCGGGAGTAATGAAGGTGTCCTAAGTGCAGGAGTTCAGGGGTGTCAGCAGTGTGGGAGTGCCAGAAGTGCCCTTGATACAGGGGTGTTGGCAGTGTGGGAGGTGTCCTCAGTGCAGGAGCTCAGGGGTGCCGGCAGTGTGGGAGTGCCCGAAGTGTCCTCGGTGCAGAAGTGCTGGCAGTGTTGGCAGTGCAGAAGGTGTCCTCAGTGCAGGAGTGCTGGCAGTATCCCCAGTGCAGGAGTGTCGGCAGTGCCGGCTGTGTCCTCAGTGCAGGAGTGCCGGCAGTTTTGGCAGTGCGGGAGTAATGAAGGTGTCCTAAGTGCAGGAGTTCAGGGGTGTCAGCAGTGAGGGAGTGCCAGAAGTGTCCTTGATGCAGGGGTGTTGGCAGTGTGGGAGGTGTCCTCAGTGCAGGAGTTCAGGGGTGCCGGTAGTGTGGGAGTGCCCGAAGTGTCCTCGGTGCAGAAGTGCTGGCAGTGTCGGCAGTGCAGAAGGTGTCCTCAGTGCAGGAGTGCTGGCAGTATCCCCAGTGCAGGAGTGTCGGCAGTGCAGGCAGTGATGGCGATGTCCTCAGTGCAGAGGTATCGGCAGTGTGGGAGGTGTCCTCAGTGCAGGAGTTCAGGGGTGCTGGCAGTGTCGACAGTGTGGGAGTGCCAGAAGTGTCCTCGGTGCAGGGGTGCCGGCAGTGTCGGCAGTGTGGGCAGTGCCGGCTGTGTCCTCAGTGCAGGGGTGCCAGTTACTTACTTACCTGCTGCAACGTTTCCAGCCTGTTCGGTCCTGGCTCTGACTTCAAACATCCGCCCTGGACAAGCCTGCATTTCTCTCACCACGCCAGCGTTTTTCTCTTTCCACTCCCCGAAAACCGCTGCAAACGGTGAGTTGACGCCCAGGAATGCCATCCGCCTGTCAATCTTCATGCGATCAGCGCTGTGATCGCTTTTTTCTGTCCCAGCATCGTTGCCCGGTGACGGCCCTGCATGCGCATAACGGCCGCCACGCATGCGCAGTAGGGAACCGATCGCAGCTGTGCAAATGACGACACGCTGCAATCCGGTTGTAATGACCCCCTAAGTCCAGACCTACTTAGAAACTGCACAACATTTTTTACCATAGTAGGCCTGCACTAGCGATTGCAGTCTTGCTATGGGAAAAAAACAACCCCAATAGGCAGAGATTAGTTGATCGCATGGGCTGCAAAATGCAGCTTTGTGCGATCAACTCATAATGAGGCCCTATATTTGGAAATATTTTATCATTGCAAAATCTTATAATATGATCTTTTACTCTGTAGCACTAAAGTTTTATTAAACGTATTATTTAATTTCACCTTAGACTTCATTCACCTCTGTGATCTGAGCATCATATAGTAACATCCCCCAGCTAGGATAAAATCTGTACCCCCCAAGGAGTCTATTTTAAAGGCCTCTCACACTGAGATTTTCACACCTACACAATTAGCAATTAGACTCTAAAGCTGGTCATACATCAGAACGACCTGATTACAGTGTCTATTTAACAGCAATGTTGGTGCACAGCTTCGTTACGTGATGCACTGGCCACCCAGTGGTGAAACTATGAATTGTCATGGCACAACATAATGGCCCAACAACAAAAGGAATTCATGTCATGCCAAATTTACTGCCATGGCACTGTTTTCAGAAAGGTAATAATGGACACATCTGTATATAGGTTTGGTTTTGGAGGCATAAGAAAGGAGTATAAAATAAAAATAAAAATCTTTTTTAATAGAGTCTGTGAGCGCTGTCTGAATTTTATGTTTGTTGCCTGTAAATGCTGCACCTCTGAGGAAGGGCCCTCATTTCCACTTTCCAGGCATATGACCTTACTAGTGGCATAGCAGGGAGCCTTCCGGGCCTTAGGCAGTGGCTCAACTTTCCTGTTCCTTCTGGCTGGAACAGGGAATCCAGTATAGCCAGGTTCCAATACAGTATGGTACCATTCTTGTGCAGCCTGCACCACCATTGGCATCATTTCCCCCGAAGATGGCATCTCCACTTCAGCTGATAATGTCTCTGACCCAACCTTCGGCATAACGTCTTCAGCAATTGGTGTAGCTATGCCTGTGTCTGAACTGAAACTAGGCATAACCAATAGTTTTAGCTTAGAAACCTCCTCCAGCAGCTCCGCCAAGTCTTGCGACAGAGCCTTATTGGCCAGCTTTAAACTCCCATATCGTGTCTGGTCACAGGAGATTTCCTCTAATCATCCTTGGCTATGTACTACAAAGTTTTCAGATCTGGGTTTAGCCTTTGCCAAGGTTTTCTGCAACTCTGACACCTGGCCTGAGAGTTTAGCAATCTCTTTTCTACTCCTTCCCAATTTGGTCAGAGAGTCAGACAAAAGAGGTTCCATCTCCTCCAGCTTTTACGTTAAGGTGTTCACCTGCTCTTGAAGAAAATCACATTTTTCCTTAAGCTTTTCTAGCTCCTGGTCCTTTAATTGGACATTGCTTTCAAGGTCACTTATCGTGTGAAACAAAAAAAAAGGTTCCATGATAAAATCTTCTCCAAGATCTGGATTACTCCCCAATAAGCTCTCCACTTCACTCTCCAACTGTGGGGCTTTAACAGGCTCACATAAGTTCCTGACCTGAGGTGTTAGAGCTGTCACCCCTTTTGTTTTTTTAGCATGAATTCTCTTTTTCTTACCCATTTGAAGAGATACTTCAGAATATGCTGTATATCTAAAAATCTTTATTCACCGTTACCTTTGAAACTGTAAGTGAAAGGGAAAATAAAAATTCCTTTTTTTTCTTTTAAGCACAGATTAAGTTTATAGCAAAGCACTGAAATGTAGCATGTACACAGTGGTCACAAATACCTTACACTGGTAGTACAAAAAAACAACTTCTCCCTTCAGGCTCTTAAAACTAGAACTCATGAATTGCTGGGACACTTAGTGCCACACAATTTCTCTATTTAAATAGAACCACATTTATAAAAGGTTTCAACTTTGCTTGATTGGTCTTAATGAGCTAATTAACAGGAACACCTGACTCCCATTACCAGATTTTGCAGGCACAAGTAAAAATAAGCTTGGAAAAGAAATTCAATCACAAATTATCAGCTGCTTGCAACCATCTTAGAGCAAATCAGCACAGCTACTTTAAATGAATGGTGCAAAGCATATAAGACAGAATAGACCATACACCCTCTTTGCTGCCAATGCAAACCTTTGCACCAAAAGCAAACACATTCAGTTTAAACAAAATATATCATTATTTTTACCCCGTAGGGTTGGTTTTAACTAGTGATGTGCACCTGAAATTTTTCAGGTTTTGTGTTTTGGTTTAGGATTTGGTTCCGCGGCCGTGTTTTGGATTCGGACGCGTTTTGGCAAAACCTCCCTGAAAATTTTAAGTTGGATTCCGGTGTGTTTTGGATTTGGGTGTTTTTTTACAAAAAACCCTCAAAAACAGCTTAAATCATAGAATTTGGGGGTCATTTTGATCCCATAATATTATTAATCTCAATAACCATAATTTCCACTCATTTCCAGGCTATTCTGAACATCTCACACCTCACAATATTATTTTTAGTCCTAAAATTTGTACCGAAATCGCTGGATGACTAAGCTAAGCGACCCAAGTGGCCGACACAAACACCTGGCCCATCTAGGAGTGGCACTGCATTGTCAGACAGGATGGCAGATTTAAAAAATAGTCCCCAAACAGCACATGATGCAAAGAAAAAAAGAGGTGCACCAAGGTCGCTGGATGGCTAAGCTAAGCGACCCAAGTGGCCGACACAAACACCTGGCCCATCTAGGAGTGGCACTGCAGTGTCAGACAGGATGGCAGATTTAAAAAATAGTCCTCAAACAGCACATGATGCAAAGAAAGAAAGAGGTGCACCGAGGTCGCTGGATGGCTAAGCTAAGTGACCCAAGTGGCCTACACAAACACCTGGCCCATCTAGGAGTAGCACTGCAGTGTCAGACAGGATGGCACTTCAAAAAAATAGTCCACAAACAGCACATGATGCAAAGATAAATTAAAGAAAAAAGAGGTGCAAGATGGAATTGTCCTTGGGCCCTCCCACCCACCCTTATGTTGTATAAACAGGACATGCACACTTTAACCAACCCATCATTTCAGCGACAGGGTCTGCCACACGACTGTGACTGAAATGACTGGTTGGTTTGGGCCCCCACCAAAAAAGAAGCAATCAATCTCTCCTTGCACAAACTGGCTCTACAGAGGAAAGATGTCCACCTCCTCCTCATCGTCCGATTCCTCACCCCTTTCACTGTGTACATCCCCCTCCTCACAGAGTATTAATTCGTCCCCACTGGAATCCACCATCTCAGGTCCCTGTGTACTTTATGGAGGAAATTGCTGGTGAATGTCTCCACGGAGGAATTGATTATAATTCATTTTGATGAACATCATCTTCTCCACATTTTCTGGAAGAAACCTCGTACGCCGATTGCTGACAAGGTGAGTGGCTGCACTAAACACTCTCTCGGAGTACACACTGGAGGGGGGGCATCTTAGGTAAAATGAAACCAGTTAGTGCAAGGGCCTCCATATTGCCTCTTTTTCCTGCCAGTATACGTACAGACTGTCTGAAGTGCCTACTTGGATGCGGTCACTCATATAATCCTCCACCATTCCTTCAATGTTGACAGAATCATATGCAGTGACAGGAGACATGTCAGTAATCGTTGGCAGATCCTTCAGTCCGGACCAGATGTCAGCACTCGCTCCAGACTGCCCTGCATCACCGCCAGCGGGTGGGCTCGGAATTCTTAGCCTTTTCCTCGCAGCCCCAGTTGCGGTAGAATGTGAAGTAGGAGCTGTTGACGGGTCACGTTTCGCTTGACTTGACAAGTGTCTCACCAGCAGGTCTTTGCACCTCTGCAGACTTGTGCCTGCCGGATAGAAAGATACAATGTAGGCTTTAAACCTAGGATCGAGCACAGTGGCAAAAATGTAGTGCTCTGATTTCAACAGATTGACCACCCGTGAATCCTGGTTAAGCGAATTAAGGGCTCCATTCACAAGTCCCACATGCCTAGCGGAATCGCTCCATTTTAGCTCCTCCTTCAATCTCTCCAGCTTCTTCTGCAAAAGCCTGATGAGGGGAATGACCTGACTCAGGCTGGCAGTGTCTGAACTGACTTCACGTGTGGCAAGTTCAAAGGGTTGCAGAACCTTGCACAACGTTGAAATCATTCTCCACTATGCTTGAGTCAGGTGCATTCCCCCTCCTTTGCTTATATCGTAGGTAGATGTATAGGCTTGAATGGCCCTTTGCTGCTCCTCCATCCTCTGAAGCATATAGAGGGTTGAATTCCACCTCGTTACCACCTCTTGCTTCAGATGATGGCGGGGCAGGTTCAGGAGTGTTTGCTGGTGCTCCAGTCTTCGGCACGCGGTCGCTGAATGCCAAAAGTGGCCCGCAATTCTTCGGGCCACCGACAGCATCTCTTGCACGCCCCTGTCGTTTTTTAAATAATTCTGCACCACCATATTCAATGTATGTGCAAAACATGGGACGTGCTGGATTTTGCCAACATTTAATGCACCCACAATATTGGTGGCGTTGTCCGATGTCACAAATCCCCAGGAGAGTCCAATTGGGGTAAGCCATTCTGCGATGATGTTCCTCAGTTTCCGTAAGAGGTTGTCAGCTGTGTGCCTCTTATGGAAAGCGGTGATACAAAGCGTAGCCTGCCTAGGAATGAGTTGGCGTTTGCGAGATGCTGCTACTGGTGCTGCCGCTGCTGTTCTTGCTTCGGGAGGCAATACATCTACCCAGTGGGCTGTCACAGTCATGTAGTCCTGAGTCTGCCCTGCTCCAATTGTCCACATGTCCGTGGTTTAGTAGACATTGTGTACAACTGTATTTTTTAGGACACTAGTGACTCTTTTTCTGACGTCTGTGTACATTCTCGGTATCGCCTGCCTAGAGAAGTGGAACCTAGACGGTATTTGGTACCGGGGACACACTAACTCAATAAATTGTCTAAATCCCTGTGAATTAACTGTGGATACCGAACACATGTTTAACACCACCCAGGCTGCCAAGGCCTAAGTCATCTGCTTTGCAGCAGGATGACTGCTGTGAAATTTCATCTTCCTCGCAAAGGACTGTTGGACAGTCAATTGCTTACTCGAAGTAGTACAAGTGGTCTTCCGACTTTCACTCTGGGATGACGATCGACTCCTAGCAGCAACAACAGCAGAACCAGCAGCAGTAGGCGTTACACTCAAGGATGCATCGGAGGAATCCCAGTCAGGAGAGGACTTGTCAGGCTTGCCAGTGACATGGCCTGCAGGACTATCGGCGTTCCTCTCTAAGGAGGAAATTGACACTGAGGGAGTTGGTGGTGTGGTTTGCAGGAGCTTGGATACAAGAGGAAGGGATTTAGATGTCAGTGGACTGCTTCCGCTGTCTCCCAAAGTTTTTGAACTTGTCAATGACCTCTGATGAATGCGCTCCAGGTGACGTATAAGGGAGGATGTTCCTAGGTGGTTAACGACCTTACCCCTACTTATTACAGCTTGACAAAGGCAACACACGGCTTGACACCTGTTGTCCGCATTTCTGTTAAAATAATTCTACACTGAAGAGATGATTTCTTTTGTAATTTGACCAGGCATGTCAATGGCCATATTTGTCCCACGGACAACAGGTGTCTCCCCTGGTGCCTGACAAACCACCTCACCATCAGAATCCTCCTTGTCAATTTCCTCCTCAGCGCCAGCAACACCAATATCCTCATCCTGGTGTACTTCAACAGCAGAGCCGTAACTACGTGTGTGCCAAGGGGGCTTGGCACACAGCGCAGTTGCCCTGGGGGCGCACGGCCAGCGTCATGTAATGAGTCAAATTGACTCATTACATGCCGCCTCTGTGTGCGCCGTGCGCCGCGCTGGAGGAGAGAGGAGAGAGACCAGCGCCGGAGGCAGCGGACAAGGAGGAGGAGGGAGGGGGAGCAGGGAGCCGCAGCAGCGCTATGTTATTGGTAGTAAGCGCCGCTGCAGCATCCCCCTCTCCTTCCGTATCGGCAGCCAATACAGAAGGAGAGGGGGATGCTGCAGCGGCGCTTACTACCAATAACATAGCGCTGCTGCGGCTCCCTGCTCCCCCTCCCTCCTCCTCCTTCTCATCTCACTGCCGCCACCGAGGGAGCAGCACGAGGAGCCTGTCAGCGGGGAGAAGGTAAGTATATCCCCCCCCCCTCTCTCTCTCTCTCTCTCTCTCTCTCTCTGTCTCTCTCTGTCTCTCTCTCTCTGTCTCTCTCTCGGACACCGCCTGCTGCAATGTGTAAAAAATGGGACTGGCTGCCGCAATGTGTAAAAAATGGGACTGGCTGCCGCAATGTGTAAAAAATGGGGATGGCTGCCGCAATGTGTAAAAAATGGGACTGGCTGCCGCAATGTGTAAAAAATGGGGATGGCTGCCGCAATGTGTAAAAAATGGGACTGGCTGCTGCAATGTGTAAAAAATGGGGATGGCTGCCGCAATGTGTAAAAAATGGGACTGGCTGCCGCAATGTGTAAAATGGGACTGGCTGCCGCAATGTGTAAAAAATGGGGATGGCTGCCGCAATGTGTAAAAAATGGGACTGGCTGCCGCAATGTGTAAAAAATGGGGATGGCTGCCGCAATGTGTAAAAAATGGGACTGGCTGCCGCAATGTGTAAAATGGGACTGGCTGCCGCAATGTGTAAAAAATGGGACTGGCTGCCGCAATGTGTAAAATGGGACTGGCTGCCGCAATGTGTAAAAAATGGGACTGGCTGCCGCAATGTGTAAAATGGGACTGGCTGCCGCAATGTGTAAAAAATGGGGACTGGCTGCCGCAATGTGTAAAATGGGGTCCTGGCTGCCGCAATGTGTAAAATGGGACTGGCTGCCGCAATGTGTAAAAAGGGGGATTGGCTGCCGCAATGTGTATAAAGGGGGACACCGTCTGCCGTAATGTGTAAAAACGGGGACGCTGTCTGCTGTAATTGTAAAAAAGGGGCGCTGTCTGCCGCAATGTGTAAAAAGAAGGACCGGCTGCCGCAATGTGTTAAAAGGGAGACTGGCTGCTGTAATTGTAAAAAGGGGGACTGGCTGCCGCAATGTGTAAAAAGGGGGACACTGTCTGCTGTAATGTATAAAAGGGGCTCTACCTGGTGTAGTGGCGCTACTGTGCAGCGTAATTTGAATAATGTAGACTACTGTGCACCGTAGTATGAATTGCTATTATTTTGTGGCCACGCCCCTTCCCCGTGAAGCCACGCCCCTAGAATTTTTTTGCGCGCCTACGGCGCGCTCTGCCCCTATCTTACATGCGGGGCGCCACTGTCGTTTCTTGCACACAGCGCTAAAATGCCTAGTTACGGCACTGTTCAACAGTGACATCTTCAATTTGACTATCAGGAACTGGACTGCGGGTGCTCCTTCCAGCACTTGCAGGGGGCGTGCAAATGGTGGAAGGCGCAAGCTCTTCCCGTCCAGTGTTGGGAAGGTCAGGCATCACAACCGACACAATTGGACTCTCCTTGGGGATTTATGATTTAGAAGAATGTACAGTTCTTTGCTGTGCTTTTGCCAGCTTAAGTCTTTTCATTTTTCTAGCGGGAGGATGAGTGCTTCCATTAGAGATGAGCGGGTTCGGTTTCTCTGAATCCGAACCCGCCCGAACTTCATGGTTTTTTTCACGGGTCCGAGCAGACTCGGATCCTCCCGCCTTGCTCGGTTAACCCGAGCGCGCCCGAACGTCATCATGACGCTGTCGGATTCTCGCGAGACTCGGATTCTATATAAGGAGCCGCGCGTCGCCGCCATTTTCACACGTGCATTGAGATTGATAGTGAGAGGACGTGGCTGGCGTCCTCTCCATTTAGATTATAAGAGAGAGAGATTTACTGGAGCTTAGGACTAGGAGGAGTACTGTAGAAGTGTAGAGAGTGCAGAGAGTTTACTAGTGAGTGACCACCAGACAGTGCAGTTTATTTAATATATCCGTTCTCTGCCTGAAAAAAGCGATACACACAGTGACTCAGTCACATACCATATCTGTGTGCACTGCTCAGGCTCAGCCCAGTGTGCTGCATCATCTATATATATTATATATCTGTCTGACTGCTCAGCTCACACAGCTTATAATTGTGGGGGAGACTGGGGAGCACTGCAGTGCCAGTTATAGGTTATAGCAGGAGCCAGGAGTACATAATATTATATAGTGAGTGACCACCAGACAGTGCAGTTTATTTAATATATCCGTTCTCTGCCTGAAAAAAGCGATACACACAGTGACTCAGTCACATACCATATCTGTGTGCACTGCTCAGGCTATGCCCAGTGTGCTGCATCATCTATATATATTATATATCTGTCTGACTGCTCAGCTCACACAGCTTATAATTGTGGGGGAGACTGGGGAGCACTGCAGTGCCAGTTATAGGTTATAGCAGGAGCCAGGAGTACATAATATTATATTAAAATTAAATAGTGCACACTTTTGCTGCAGGAGTGCCACTGCCAGTGTGACTGACCAGTGACCTGACCACACTGACCACCAGTATAGTTAGTAGTATACTTATATTGTGATTGCCTGAAAAAGTTAAACACTCGTCGTGTGACTTCACTTGTGTGTTGTTTTTTTTTTATTCTATAAAAATAAAACTCATTCTGCTGACAGACAGTGTCCAGCAGGTCCGTCATTATATAATATATAATATATACCTGTCCGGCTGCAGTAGTGATATATATATATTTTTTATATCATTTATCATCCAGTCGCAGCAGACACAGTACGGTAGTTCACGGCTGTGGCTACCTCTGTGTCTGCACTCGGCAGGCAGTCCGTCCATAATTGTATACCACCTAACCGTGGTTTTTTTTTCTTCTTTATACATACATACTACTACGACATCTCTTTATCAACCAGTCTATATTAGCAGCAGACACAGTACAGTACGGTAGTTCACGGCTGTGGCTACCTCTGTGTCTGCACTCGGCAGGCAGTCCGTCCATAATTGTATACCACCTAACCTTTTTCTTTGCATCATGTGCTGATTGGGGAGGGTTTTTTGGAAGGGACATCCTGCGTGACACTGCAGTGCCACTCCTAAATGGGCCCGGTGTTTGTGTCGGCCACTAGGGTCGCTAATCTTACTCACACAGTCAGCTACCTCATTGCGCCTCTTTTTTTCTTTGCGTCATGTGCTGTTTGGGGAGGGTTTTTTGGAAGGGACATCCTGCGTGACACTGCAGTGCCACTCCTAGATGGGCCCGGTGTTTGTGTCGGCCACTAGGGTCGCTAATCTTACTCACACAGCTACCTCATTGCGCCTCTTTTTTTCTTTGCGTCATGTGCTGTTTGGGGAGGGTTTTTTGGAAGGGACATCCTGCGTGACACTGCAGTGCCACTCCTAGATGGGCCCGGTGTTTGTGTCGGCCACTAGGGTCGCTTATCTTACTCACACAGCGACCTCGGTGCAAATTTTAGGACTAAAAATAATATTGTGAGGTGTGAGGTATTCAGAATAGACTGAAAATGAGTGTAAATTATGGTTTTTGAGGTTAATAATACTTTGGGATCAAAATGACCCCCAAATTCTATGATTTAAGCTGTTTTTTAGTGTTTTTTGAAAAAAACACCCGAATCCAAAACACACCCGAATCCGACAAAAAAAATTCGGTGAGGTTTTGCCAAAACGCGTTCGAACCCAAAACACGGCCGCGGAACCGAACCCAAAACCAAAACACAAAACCCGAAAAATTTCAGGCGCTCATCTCTAGCTTCCATCCTCATGTGAAGCTGAACCACTAGCCATGAACATAGGCCAGGGCCTCAGCCGTTCCTTGCCACTCCGTGTCGTAAATGGCATATTGGCAAGTTTACGCTTCTCATCAGACGCTTTTAATTTTGATTTTTGGGTCATTTTACTGAACTTTTGTTTTTTGGATTTTACATGCTCTCTACTATGACATTGGGCATCGGCCTTGGCAGACGACGTTGATGGCATTTCATCGTCTCGGCCATGACTAGTAGCAGCAGCTTCAGCACGAGGTGGAAGGGGATCTTGATCTTTCCCTATTTTACCCTCCACATGTTTGTTCTCCATTTTTTAATGTGTGGAATTATATGCCAGTAATATATATCAATAGCAATGGACTACTGTACGGTACTGCTATATATATACTGGTGGTCAGCAAAATTCTGCACTGTCCTCCTACTATATACTCGCACAACTAAAATGCAGCACAGGTATGGATGGATAGTATACTTGACGACACAGAGGTAGAGCAGTGGCCTACTGTACCATACTGCTATATATATATACTGGTGGTCAACAAAATTCTGCACTGTCCTCCTACTATATACTGCGCACAACTAAAATGCAGCACAGGTATGGATGGATAGTGTACTTGACGACACAGAGGTAGAGCAGTGTACTACTGTACCGTACTGCTCTATTTATACTGGTGGTCAGCAAACTTCTGCACTGTCCTCCTACTATATACTGCGCACAACTAAAATGCAGCACAGGTATGGATGGATAGTATACTTGATGACAAAGAGGTAGAGCAGTGGACTACTGTACCGTACTGCTATATATATACTGGTGGTCAGCAAAATTCTGCACTGTCCTCCTACTATATACTGCGCACAACTAAAATGCAGCACAGGTATGGATGGATAATATACTTGACAACATAGAGGTATAGCAGTGGACTACTGTACCGTACTGCTATATATATACTGGTGGTCAGCAAAATTCTGCACTGTCCTCCTACTATATACTGTGCACAACTAAAATGCAACACAGGTATGGATGGATAGTATATTTGATGACACAGAGGTAGAGCAGTGGACTACTGTACCGTACTGCTATATATATACTGGTGGTCAGCAAAATTCTGCACTGTCCTCCTACTATATACTACAATGCAGCACAGATATGGAGCGTTTTTCAGGCAGAGAACTTAGATATTTCTCTAACGTCCTAGTGGATGCTGGGGACTCCGTAAGGACCATGGGGAATAGACGGGCTCCGCAGGAGACATGGGCACTTTAAGAAAGAATTTAGATTCTGGTGTGCTCTGGCTCCTCCCTCTATGTCCCTCCTCCAGACCTCAGTTTTGAATCTGTGCCCAGACGAGCTGGGTGCTGTTTAGTGAGCTCTCCTGAGCTTGCTATAAGAAAGTACTTTGTTAGGTTTTTTATTTTCAGAAAGATCTGCTGGCAACAGACTCCCTGCATCGTGGGACTGAGGGGAGAGAAGCAGCCCTACTCACTGAAGATAGGTCCTGCTTCTTAGGCTACTGGACACCATTAGCTCCAGAGGGATCGTACACAGGATCTCACCCTCGTCGTCCGATCCCGGAGCCGCGCCGCCGTCCCCCTCGCAGAGCCGGAAGACAGAAGCCGGGTGAAAGAAGCAAGAAGACTTCGAAATCGGCGGCAGAAGATTCCAGTCTTCACTGAGGTAGCGCACAGCACTGCAGCTGTGCGCCATTGCTCCCACACTACACCCACATACTCCGGTCACTGTAAGGGTGCAGGGCGCAGGGGGGGGGGGGGGGGGCGTCCTGGGCAGCAATTAGAGACCTCTTTGGCAAAAGTTTGCATATATACAGTTGGGCACTGTATATATGTATGAGCCCCGCCAAAAATTGTACATGAAAGCGGGACAGAAGCCCGCCGTCGAGGGGGCGGGGCTTCTTCCTCAGCACTCACCAGCGCCATGTTTTTTCTCCACAGCACCGCTGAGAGGAAGCTCCCCAGCCTCTCCCCTGCAGTTACACGGTAGAAGAGGGTAAAAAGAGAGGGGGGGCACATAATTAAGCGCAAAAATCAATATAAACAGCAGCTACTGGGTTAACATTAAGTTACTGTGTTATTCCTGGGTTTATAGCTCTGGGGTGTGTGCTGGCATACTCTCTCTCTGTCTCTCCAAAGGGCCTTATGGGGGAATTGTCTTCAGATGAGCATTCCCTGACTGTGTGGTGTGTCGGTACGTGTGTGTCGACCAGGGCCGTAACTACGTGTGTGCCAAGGGGGCTTGGCACACAGCGCAGTTGCCCTGAGGGCGCAACGGCCAGCGGCATGTAATGAGTCAAATTGACTCATTACATGCCGCCTCTGCTGTGTGCGCCGCCGCCGCGCTGTGGAGGGGAAGACAGAAGCGCCGGGCAGCGGAGAGAAGGAGGAGGAGGGAGGGGGAGCAGGGAGCCGCAGCAGCGCTATTTGATTGGTAGTAAGCGCCGCTGCAGCATCCCCCTCTCCTTCTGTATTGGCTGCCTGGCGCTGCTGTGGATGCTGGGATGCGGTTCCTTCATCCCAGCATCCACAGCAGCGCCAGGCAGCCAATACAGAAGGAGAGGGGGATGCTGCAGCGGCGCTTACTACCAATCAAATAGCGCTGCTGCGGCTCCCTGCTCCCCCTCCCTCCTCCTCCTTCTCACCTCACACAGCCTGCACCGAGAGGGAGCTGCCAGCACGAGGAGCTTGTCAGGTAAGTATCTCTCTCTCTCTCTCTCTCTTTTAGGGGGACACCGTCTGCCATAATGTGTAAAAAGGGGTCCTGGCTGCCGCATTGTGTAAAAAGGGGGACTGGCTGCCGCAATGTGTAAAAAGGGGTCCTGGCTGCCGCATTGTGTAAAAAGGGGGACTGGCTGCCGCAATGTGTAAAAAGGGGGCCTGGCTGCCGCATTGTGTAAAAATGGGGACTGGCTGCCGCAATGTGTAAAAAGGGGGACTGGCTGCCGCATTGTGTAAAAAGGGGGACTGTCTGCCGCAATGTGTAAAAAGGTGGACTGGCTGCTGCAATGTGTAAAAAAAGGGACTGGCTGCCGCAATGTGTAAAAAGGGGGACTGTCTGCCGTAATGTGTAAAAAGGGGGCCTGGCTGCCGCAATGTGTAAAAAGGGGGACTGGCTCCCGTAATGTGTAAAAAGGGGGGGCCTGGCTGCCGCAATGTGTATAAAGGGGGACACCGTCTGCTGTAATGTGTAAAAAGTAGAGATGAGCGCCTGAAATTTTTCGGGTTTTGTGTTTTGGTTTTGGGTTCGGTTCCGCGGCCGTGTTTTGGGTTCGAACGCGTTTTGGCAAAACCTCACCGAATTTTTTTTGTCGGATTCGGGTGTGTTTTGGATTCGGGTGTTTTTTTCCAAAAACACTAAAAAACAGCTTAAATCATAGAATTTGGGGGTCATTTTGATCCCAAAGTATTATTAACCTCAAAAACCATAATTTACACTCATTTTCAGTCTATTCTGAATACCTCACACCTCACAATATTATTTTTAGTCCTAAAATTTGCACCGAGGTCGCTGTGTGAGTAAGATAAGCGACCCTAGTGGCCGACACAAACACCGGGCCCATCTAGGAGTGGCACTGCAGTGTCACGCAGGATGTCCCTTCCAAAAAACCCTCCCCAAACAGCACATGACGCAAAGAAAAAAAAAAGAGGCGCAATGAGGTAGCTGTGTGAGTAAGATTAGCAACCCTAGTGGCCGACACAAACACCGGGCCCATCTAGGAGTGGCACTGCAGTGTCACGCAGGATGGCCCTTCCAAAAAACCCTCCCCAAACAGCACATGACGCAAAGAAAAAAAGAGGCGCAATGAGGTAGCTGACTGTGTGAGTAAGATTAGCGACCCTAGTGGCCGACACAAACACCGGGCCCATCTAGGAGTGGCACTGCAGTGTCACGCAGGATGTCCCTTCCAAAAAACCCTCCCCAATCAGCACATGATGCAAAGAAAAAGAAAAGAAAAAAGAGGTGCAAGATGGAATTGTCCTTGGGTCCTTGGGCCCTCCCACCCACCCTTATGTTGTATAAACAAAACAGGACATGCACACTTTAACCAACCCATCATTTCAGTGACAGGGTCTGCCACACGACTGTGACTGATATGACGGGTTGGTTTGGACCCCCCCCAAAAAAGAAGCAATTAATCTCTCCTTGCACAAACTGGCTCTACAGAGGCAAGATGTCCACCTCATCTTCACCCTCCGATATATCACCGTGTACATCCCCCTCCTCACAGATTATCAATTCGTCCCCACTGGAATCCACCATCTCAGCTCCCTGTGTACTTTGTGGAGGCAATTGCTGCTGGTCAATGTCTCCGCGGAGGAATTGATTATAATTCATTTTAATGAACATCATCTTCTCCACATTTTCTGGATGTAACCTCGTACGCCGATTGCTGACAAGGTGAGCGGCGGCACTAAACACTCTTTCGGAGTACACACTTGTGGGAGGGCAACTTAGGTAGAATAAAGCCAGTTTGTGCAAGGGCCTCCAAATTGCCTCTTTTTCCTGCCAGTATAAGTACGGACTGTGTGACGTGCCTACTTGGATGCGGTCATTCATATAATCCTCCACCATTCTATCAATGTTGAGAGAATCATATGCAGTGACAGTAGACGACATGTCCGTAATCGTTGTCAGGTCCTTCAGTCCGGACCAGATGTCAGCATCAGCAGTCGCTCCAGACTGCCCTGCATCACCGCCAGCGGGTGGGCTCGGAATTCTGAGCCTTTTCCTCGCACCCCCAGTTGCGGGAGAATGTGAAGGAGGAGATGTTGACAGGTCGCGTTCCGCTTGACTTGACAATTTTGTCACCAGCAGGTCTTTCAACCCCAGCAGACCTGTGTCTGCCGGAAAGAGAGATCCAAGGTAGGCTTTAAATCTAGGATCGAGCACGGTGGCCAAAATGTAGTGCTCTGATTTCAACAGATTGACCACCCGTGAATCCTTGTTAAGCGAATTAAGGGCTGCATCCACAAGTCCCACATGCCTAGCGGAATCGCTCCCTTTTAGCTCCTTCTTCAATGCCTCCAGCTTCTTCTGCAAAAGCCTGATGAGGGGAATGACCTGACTCAGGCTGGCAGTGTCTGAACTGACTTCACGTGTGGCAAGTTCAAAGGGCATCAGAACCTTGCACAACGTTGAAATCATTCTCCACTGCACTTGAGACAGGTGCATTCCACCTACTATATCGTGCTCAATTGTATAGGCTTGAATGGCCTTTTGCTGCTCCTCCAACCTCTGAAGCATATAGAGGGTTGAATTCCACCTCGTTACCACTTCTTGCTTCAGATGATGGCAGGGCAGGTTCAGTAGTTTTTGGTGGTGCTCCAGTCTTCTGTACGTGGTGCCTGTACGCCGAAAGTGTCCCGCAATTTTTCTGGCCACCGACAGCATCTCTTGCACGCCCCTGTCGTTTTTTAAAAAATTCTGCATCACCAAATTCAAGGTATGTGCAAAACATGGGACGTGCTGGAATTTGCCCATATTTAATGCACACACAATATTGCTGGCGTTGTCCGATGCCACAAATCCACAGGAGAGTCCAATTGGGGTAAGCCATTCCGCGATGATCTTCCTCAGTTGCCGTAAGAGGTTTTCAGCTGTGTGCGTATTCTGGAAAGCGGTGATACAAAGCGTAGCCTGCCTAGGAAAGAGTTGGCGTTTGCGAGATGCTGCTACTGGTGCCGCCGCTGCTGTTCTTGCGGCGGGAGTCCATACATCTACCCAGTGGGCTGTCACAGTCATATAGTCCTGACCCTGCCCTGCTCCACTTGTCCACATGTCCGTGGTTAAGTGGACATTGGGTACAACTGCATTTTTTAGGACACTGGTGAGTCTTTTTCTGACGTCCGTGTACATTCTCTGTATCGCCTGCCTACAGAAGTGGAACCTAGATGGTATTTGGTAACGGGGGCAGACTGCCTCAATAAATTGTCTAGTTCCCTGTGAACTAACGGCGGATACCGGACGCACGTCTAACACCAACATAGTTGTCAAGGACTCAGTTATCCGCTTTGCAGTAGGATGACTGCTGTGATATTTCATCTTCCTCGCAAAGGACTGTTGAACAGTCAATTGCTTACTGGAAGTAGTACAAGTGGGCTTACGACTTCCCCTCTGGGATGACCATCGACTCCCAGCGGCAACAACAGCAGCGCCAGCAGCAGTAGGCGTTACACGCAAGGATGCATCGGAGGAATCCCAGGCAGGAGAGGACTCGTCAGAATTGCCAGTGACATGGCCTGCAGGACTATTGGCATTCCTGGGGAAGGAGGAAATTGACACTGAGGGAGTTGGTGGGGTGGTTTGCGTGAGCTTGGTTACAAGAGGAAGGGATTTACTGGTCAGTGGACTGCTTCCGCTGTCACCCAAAGTTTTTGAACTTGTCACTGACTTATTATGAATGCGCTGCAGGTGACGTATAAGGGAGGATGTTCCGAGGTGGTTAACGTCCTTACCCCTACTTATTACAGCTTGACAAAGGGAACACACGGCTTGACACCTGTTGTCCGCATTTCTGGTGAAATACCTCCACACCGAAGAGCTGATTTTTTTGGTATTTTCACCTGGCATGTCAATGGCCATATTCCTCCCACGGACAACAGGTGTCTCCCCGGGTGCCTGACTTAAACAAACCACCTCACCATCAGAATCCTCCTGGTCAATTTCCTCCCCAGCGCCAGCAACACCCATATCCTCCTCATCCTGGTGTACTTCAACACTGACATCTTCAATCTGACTATCAGGAACTGGACTGCGGGTGCTCCTTCCAGCACTTGCAGGGGGCGTGCAAATGGTGGAAGGCGCATGCTCTTCACGTCCAGTGTTGGGAAGGTCAGGCATCGCAACCGACACAATTGGACTCTCCTTGTGGATTTGGGATTTCAAAGAACGCACAGTTCTTTGCGGTGCTTTTGCCAGCTTGAGTCTTTTCAGTTTTCTAGCGAGAGGCTGAGTGCTTCCATCCTCATGTGAAGCTGAACCACTAGCCATGAACATAGGCCAGGGCCTCAGCCGTTCCTTGCCACTCCGTGTGGTAAATGGCATATTGGCAAGTTTACGCTTCTCCTCCGACAATTTTATTTTAGGTTTTGGAGTCCTTTTTTTACTGATATTTGGTGTTTTGGTTTTAACATGCTCTGTACTATGCCATTGGGCATCGGCCTTGGCAGACGACGTTGCTGGCATTTCATCGTCTCGGCCATGACTAGTGGCAGCAGCTTCAGCACGAGGTGGAAGTGGATCTTGATCTTTCCCTAATTTTGGAACCTCGACATTTTTGTTCTCCATATTTTAATAGGCACAACTAAAAGGCACCTCAGGTAAACAATGGAGATGGATGGATTGGATACTAGTATACAATTATGGACGGGCTGCCGAGTGCCGACACAGAGGTAGCCACAGCCGTGAACTACCGCACTGTACTGTGTCTGCTGCTAATATATAGACTGGTTGATAAAGAGATAGTTTACTCGTAACTAGTATGTATGTATAAAGAAAGAAAAAAAAACCACGGTTAGGTGGTATATACAATTATGGACGGGCTGCCGAGTGCCGACACAGAGGTAGCCACAGCCGTGAACTACCGCACTGTACTGTGTCTGCTGCTAATATATAGACTGGTTGATAAAGAGATAGTATACTCGTAACTAGTATGTATGTATAAAGAAAGAAAAAAAAACCACGGTTAGGTGGTATATACAATTATGGACGGGCTGCCGAGTGCCGACACAGAGGTAGCCACAGCCGTGAACTACCGCATTGTACTGTGTCTGCTGCTAATATATAGACTGGTTGATAAAGAGATAGTATACTCGTAACTAGTATGTATGTATAAAGAAAGAAAAAAAAACCACGGTTAGGTGGTATATACAATTATGGACGGGCTGCCGAGTGCCGACACAGAGGTAGCCACAGCCGTGAACTACCGCACTGTACTGTGTCTGCTGCTAATATATAGACTGGTTGATAAAGAGATAGTATACTCGTAACTAGTATGTATGTATAAAGAAAGAAAAAAAAACCACGGTTAGGTGGTATATACAATTATGGACGGGCTGCCGAGTGCCGACACAGAGGTAGCCACAGCCGTGAACTACCGCACTGTACTGTGTCTGCTGTTAATATATAGACTGGTTGATAAAGAGATAGTATACTCGTAACTAGTATGTATGTATAAAGAAAGAAAAAAAAACCACGGTTAGGTGGTATATACAATTATGGACGGGCTGCCGAGTGCCGACACAGAGGTAGCCACAGCCGTGAACTACCGCACTGTACTGTGTCTGCTGCTAATATATAGACTGGTTGATAAAGAGATAGTATACTCGTAACTAGTATGTATGTATAAAGAAAGAAAAAAAAACCACGGTTAGGTCACTGGTATATACAATTATGGACGGGCTACCGAGTGCCGACACAGAGGTAGCCACAGCCGTGAACTACCGCACTGTACTGTGTCTGCTGCTAATATAGACTGGTTGATAAAGAGATAGTATACTACTAATATTATATACTGGTGGTCAGGTCACTGGTCACTAGTCACACTGGCAGTGGCACTCCTGCAGCAAAAGTGTGCACTGTTTAATTTTAATATAATATTATGTACTCCTGGCTCCTGCTATAACCTATAACTGGCACTGCAGTAGTGCTCCCCAGTCTCCCCCACAATTATAAGCTGTGTGAGCTGAGCAGTCAGACAGATATATAATATATATAGATGATGCAGCACACTGGCCTGAGCCTGAGCAGTGCACACAGATATGGTATGTGACTGAGTCACTGTGTGCTGTGTATCGCTTTTTTCAGGCAGAGAACGGATTATATTATGTACTCCTGGCTCCTGCTATAACCTATAACTGGCACTGCAGTAGTGCTCCCCAGTCTCCCCCACAATTATAAGCTGTGTGAGCTGAGCAGTCAGACAGATATATATAATATTATATATAGATAATAGATGATGCAGCACACTGGCCTGAGCCTGAGCAGTGCACACAGATATGGTATGTGACTGAGTCACTGTGTGCTGTGTATCGCTTTTTTCAGGCAGAGAACGGATTATAAATAAAAGTGGTGGTCACTGGTCACTATCAGCAAAACTCTGCACTGTACACTACTGAGTACTCCTAATGCTCCCCAAAATTAGTAAATCAAGTGTCTCTCTAATCTATTCTAATTCTAAACGGAGAGGACGCCAGCCACGTCCTCTCCCTATCAATCTCAATGCACGTGTGAAAATGGCGGCGACGCGCGGCTCCTTATATAGAATCCGAGTCTCGCGATAGAATCCGAGCCTCGCGAGAATCCGACAGCGTCATGATGACGTTCGGGCGCGCTCGGGTTAACCGAGCAAGGCGGGAAGATCCGAGTCGCTCGGACCCGTGAAAAAAAACATGAAGTTCTGGCGGGTTCGGATTCAGAGAAACCGAACCCGCTCATCTCTAGTAAAAAGGGGGACTGTCTGCTGTAATGTGTCAAAAGGGGGACGCTGTCTGCTGTAATGTATAAAAGGGGCTCTACCTGGTGTAGTGGCGCTACTGTGCAGCGTAATTTGAATAATGTAGACTACTGTGCACCGTAGTATGAATTGCTATTATTTTGTGGCCACGCCCCTTCCCCATGAAGCCACGCCCCTCTAAATTTTTCGCGCACCTACGGCGCGCACTGCCCCTGTCTTACATGGGGGGGGGCGCCACTGTCGTTTCTTGCACACAGCGCTAAAATGCCTAGTTACGGCACTAGTGTCGACATGTCTGAGGTAAAAGGCCCCCCTAAGGAGGAGATGGAGCAAATATGTGTGTGAGAGGGTGTCTCCGTCGACAACGCCGACAACTGTTTGGATATGTGTAATTAAGTGCTAAGGTGAATTTATTGCACAAAAGATTAGAGAACAGACAGGGAATCTACCCATGTCTGTCCCTATGTCGCAGAGACCTTCAGAGTCTCTCAATGATCACTATCCAAAATAATAGACACTGATATCGACACAGAGTCTGACTCCAGTGTCGACTACGATAATGCAAAGTTACAGCCAAAATGGCAGAAAAGTATTCAATATATGATTATTGTAATAAAAGATGATTTGCATATCATTGATGACTCATCTGTCCCTGACACAAGGGTACACATGTTTAAGGGGAAGAAAGCTGAGGTAAATTTCCCTCCTCTCATGATGAAAAAGAGCGGGAATCTCCAGACAAGAGACTGCAGTTTCCCACGAAGAATTCTCAGGTATCCTTTCCCTACTAGGGCCAGGATACGATGGTAATCTTCCCCTAGGGTGTCACGTTTGCCCAAAAGGTAGCCCTGACGTAACAGCTATCCTCAGGGATCCTGCAGATAGCGTACACATTCTGGTACACTACTCAGACCGGCGATTGTGTCGGCATGGGTTTATAGCGCTGTGGCAGCGTGGACCCTAGTATGAATATATATATATATATATATATATATATGTATATATAGAGATATATATATATTAATATAAATATATATATTAAAGATGCTGTCTTAAGAGACATATATATATAAAACATGCCCAAAGAGACATGAGTGTACTGGGTCCTAGAGTCAAAGCTATGTCGATTTCTGCTTGACAAGTCCTGTAGAATATGCAATGGACAGATGATGCCAACTTAAGAGGCATATGGAAGGCTGAGGATTGTGTGGAGAAGGGTTCTCGGACCTGGTCTCCACAGCTATAGCTGGTAATTCTGATATTTTGCCTTATATTCCTGCACAGCCTAGGAAAGCACGACATTATCAAATGCAGCCTTTCAAACAAAGAAACAAGAAGGTCCGAGGTGCGTCCTTTCTTGCCAGAGGCAGGGGCAGAGGAAATAAGCTGCGCAACACAGCTAGTTCCTAAGAACAGAAGTCCTCCCCGGCCTCTACAAATCCACCGCATGTCGCTGGGGCTCCACAGGCGGAGCTAGGCCCGGTGGGGGCACGCCTTCGTAAGTTCAGCCACAAGTGGGTTCACTCCCTGTTAGATCCCTGGGCAATACTTTGAGGAGATGCCCCCTCACCGACGGCCCTGCCGGCTTCCCCCCACGAGAGGAAAACAGTGTTAACTACAATTCACAAATTGTATCTTCAACAGGTGGTGGTCAAGGTTCCCCTCCTTCAACAAGGAGGGGGTTAGTATTCGACCATGTTGTAGTCCCGAAACCGTACGGTTCGGTCAGACCCATATTGAATTTAAAATCCCTGAACATATACCTGAAAAGGTTCAAGTTCAAGATGGAATCGCTAAGAGCGGTCATTGCAAGCCTGAAAGGGGGAGATTTTATGGTGACTCTGGACATAAAGGATGCATACCTTCATGTCCCCATTTATCCACCTCATCAGGCGTACCTCAGAATTGCGATACGGGATTGTCATTACCAATTTCTGACATTGCCGTTTGGTCTCTCCACGGCCGCGAGAATATTCACCAAGGAAATGGCGGAAATGATGGTGCTCCTGCGGAAGCAAGGTGTCACTATTATTCCATACTTGGACGATCTCCTCATAAAAGCGAGATCAAGAGAGCAGTTGTTGAACAGCGTATCACTTTCTCTGGAAGTGTAACGGCAACACGGCTGGATTCTATATATTCCAAAGTCGCAGTTGGTTCCTACAGCTCATCTGCCTCTCCTAGGCATGATCCTAGACACAGACCAGAAGAGGGTTTATCTCCCGATAGAGAGAGCTCAGGAGCTCATGACACTGGTCAGGAATCTATTAAACCAAAACAGGTGTCAGTGCATCACTGCACTTGTGTCCTGGGAAGGATGGTGGCATCATACGAGGCCATTCCCTTCGGCAGGTTCCATGCGAGGACCTTCCAATGGGACTTACTGGACAAGTGGTCCAGATCACATCTTCAGATGCATCGGTTAATCTCCCTATCCCCCAGGGCCAGGGTGTCTCTCCTGTGGTGGCTGCAGAGTGCTCACCTTCTCGAAGGTCGCAGATTCGGCATTCAGGACTGGGTCCTGGTGACCACTGATGCAAGCCTCCGAGGGTGGGGGGCAGTCACACAGGGAAGAAATTTCCAAGGGCTGTGGTCAAGTCAGGAGACTTGCCTTCACATCAACATCCTGGAACTAAGGGCCATATACTACGCCCTACGTCAAGCAGAGTCCCTGCTTCGCGACCAACCGGTTCTGATTCAGTCAGACAACATCACCGCAGTGGCTCATGTAAACCGCCAAGGCGGCACAAGGAGCAGGGTGGCGATGGTAGAAGCCACCAGAATTCTTTGCTGGGCAGAGAATCACGTAAGCGCACTGTCAGGAGTGTTCATTCCGGGAGTGGACAACTGGGAAGCAGACTTCCTCAGCAGGCACGACCTCCACCCAGGAGAGTGGGGACTTCATCAAGAAGTCTTCACGCAGATTGCAAGTCGGTGGGAGCTGCCACAGGTGGACATGATGGCATCCCGCCTCAACAAAAAGCTACAGAGATATTGCGCCAGGTCAAGAGACCCTCAGGCGATAGCTGTGGATGCACTTTTGACACCGTGGGTGTTCCAGTCGGTCTGTGTATTTCCTCCTCTTCCTCTCATACCCAAGGTGCTGAGAATCAAAAGAAAAAGAGGAGTGAGAACAATACTCATTGTTCCGGATTGGCCAAGAAGGACTTGGTATCCAGATCTGCAAGAAATGCTCACAGAGGACCCGTGGCCTCTGCCTCTAAGACAGGACTTGTTACAACAGGGGCCCTGTCTGTTCCAAGACTTACCGCGGCTGCGTTTGACGGCATGGCGGTTGAACGCCGGATCCTAGCAGAAAAAGGCATTACGGATGAAGTTATTCCTACGCTGATAAAGGCTAGGAAGGATGTGACGGCTCAGCATTATCACCGTATATGGCGAAAATATGTGGCTTGGTGTGAGGCCAGGAATGCCCCTACGGAGGAATTCCAGCTGGGCCGTTTCCTTCACTTCCTACAGTCGGGAGTGACTTTGGGCCTTAAATTGGGTTCCATTAAGGTTCAGATTTCGGCCTTATCCATTTTCTTTCAAAAAGAACTGGCTTCTCTGCCTGAAGTTCAGACGTTTGTAAAGGGAGTGCTGCATATTCAGCCCCCTTTTGTGCCTCCAGTGGCACCTTGGGATCTTAACGTGGTGTTGAGTTTCCTAAAATCACACTGGTTTGAACTAGAGATGAGCGCCTGAAATTTTTCGGGTTTTGTGTTTTGGTTTTGGGTTCGGTTCCGCGGCCGTGTTTTGGGTTCGAACGCGTTTTGGCAAAACCTCACCGAATTTTTTTTGTCGGATTCGGGTGTGTTTTGGATTCGGGTGTTTTTTTCAAAAAACACTAAAAAACAGCTTAAATCATAGAATTTGGGGGTCATTTTGATCCCAAAGTATTATTAACCTCAAAAACCATAATTTACACTCATGTTCAGTCTATTCTGAATACCTCACACCTCACAATATTATTTTTAGTCCTAAAATTTGCACCGAGGTCGCTGTGTGAGTAAGATAAGCGACCCTAGTGGCCGACACAAACACCGGGCCCATCTAGGAGTGGCACTGCAGTGTCACGCAGGATGTCCCTTCCAAAAAACCCTCCCCAAACAGCACATGACGCAAAGAAAAAAAGAGGCGCAATGAGGTAGCTGACTGTGTGAGTAAGATAAGCGACCCTAGTGGCCGACACAAACACCGGGCCCATCTAGGAGTGGCACTGCAGTGTCACGCAGGATGGCCCTTCCAAAAAACCCTCCCCAAACAGCACATGACGCAAAGAAAAAAAGAGGCGCAATGAGGTAGCTGTGTGAGTAAGATTAGCGACCCTAGTGGCCGACACAAACACCGGGCCCATCTAGGAGTGGCACTGCAGTGTCACGCAGGATGTCCCTTCCAAAAAACCCTCCCCAGACAGCACATGACGCAAAGAAAAAAAGAGGCGCAATGAGGTAGCTGACTGTGTGAGTAAGATTAGCGACCCTAGTGGCCGACACAAACACCGGGCCCATTTAGGAGTGGCACTGCAGTGTCACGCAGGATGTCCCTTCCAAAAAACCCTCCCCAATCAGCACATGATGCAAAGAAAAAGAAAAGAAAAAAGAGGTGCAAGATGGAATTGTCTTTGGGCCCTCCCACCCACCCTTATGTTGTATAAACAAAACAGGACATGCACACTTTAACCAACCCATCATTTCAGTGACAGGGTCTGCCACACGACTGTGACTGATATGACGGGTTGGTTTGGACCCCCCCCAAAAAAGAAGCAATTAATCTCTCCTTGCACAAACTGGCTCTACAGAGGCAAGATGTCCACCTCATCATCACCCTCCGATATATCACCGTGTACATCCCCCTCCTCACAGATTATCAATTCGTCCCCACTGGAATCCACCATCTCAGCTCCCTGTGTACTTTGTGGAGGCAATTGCTGCTGGTCAATGTCTCCGCGGAGGAATTGATTATAATTCATTTTAATGAACATCATCTTCTCCACATTTTCTGGATGTAACCTCGTACGCCGATTGCTGACAAGGTGAGCGGCGGCACTAAACACTCTTTCGGAGTACACACTTGTGGGAGGGCAACTTAGGTAGAATAAAGCCAGTTTGTGCAAGGGCCTCCAAATTGCCTCTTTTTCCTGCCAGTATAAGTACGGACTGTGTGACGTGCCTACTTGGATGCGGTCACTCATATAATCCTCCACCATTCTATCAATGTTGAGAGAATCATATGCAGTGACAGTAGACGACATGTCCGTAATCGTTGTCAGGTCCTTCAGTCCGGACCAGATGTCAGCATCAGCAGTCGCTCCAGACTGCCCTGCATCACCGCCAGCGGGTGGGCTCGGAATTCTGAGCCTTTTCCTCGCACCCCCAGTTGCGGGAGAATGTGAAGGAGGAGATGTTGACAGGTCGCGTTCCGCTTGACTTGACAATTTTGTCACCAGCAGGTCTTTCAACCCCAGCAGACTTGTGTCTGCCGGAAAGAGAGATCCAAGGTAGGCTTTAAATCTAGGATCGAGCACGGTGGCCAAAATGTAGTGCTCTGATTTCAACAGATTGACCACCCGTGAATCCTTGTTAAGCGAATTAAGGGCTCCATCCACAAGTCCCACATGCCTAGCGGAATCGCTCCGTGTTAGCTCCTCCTTCAATGTCTCCAGCTTCTTCTGCAAAAGCCTGATGAGGGGAATGACCTGACTCAGGCTGGCAGTGTCTGAACTGAATTCACGTGTGGCAAGTTCAAAGGGCATCAGAACCTTGCACAATGTTGAAATCATTCTCCACTGCGCTTGAGACAGGTGCATTCCACCTACTATATCGTGCTCAATTGTATAGGCTTGAATGGCCTTTTGCTGCTCCTCCAACCTCTGAAGCATATAGAGGGTTGAATTCCACCTCGTTACCACTTCTTGCTTCAGATGATGGCAGGGCAGGTTCAGTAGTTTTTGGTGGTGCTCCAGTCTTCTGTACGTGGTGCCTGTACGCCGAAAGTGTCCCGCAATTCTTCTGGCCACCGACAGCATCTCTTGCACGCCCCTGTCGTTTTTTAAAAAATTCTGCACCACCAAATTCAAGGTATGTGCAAAACATGGGACGTGCTGGAATTTGCCCATATTTAATGCACACACAATATTGCTGGCGTTGTCCGATGCCACAAATCCACAGGAGAGTCCAATTGGGGTAAGCCATTCCGCGATGATCTTCCTCAGTTGCCGTAAGAGGTTTTCAGCTGTGTGCGTATTCTGGAAAGCGGTGATACAAAGCGTAGCCTGCCTAGGAAAGAGTTGGCGTTTGCGAGATGCTGCTACTGGTGCCGCCGCTGCTGTTCTTGCGGCGGGAGTCCATACATCTACCCAGTGGGCTGTCACAGTCATATAGTCCTGACCCTGCCCTGCTCCACTTGTCCACATGTCCGTGGTTAAGTGGACATTGGGTACAACTGCATTTTTTAGGACACTGGTGAGTCTTTTTCTGAGGTCCGTGTACATTTTCGGTATCGCCTGCCTAGAGAAGTGGAACCTAGATGGTATTTGGTAACGGGGGCACACTGCCTCAATAAATTGTCTAGTTCCCTGTGAACTAACGGCGGATACCGGACGCACGTCTAACACCAACATAGTTGTCAAGGCCTCAGTTATCCGCTTTGCAGCAGGATGACTGCTGTGATATTTCATCTTCCTCGCAAAGGACTGTTGAACAGTCAATTGCTTACTGGAAGTAGTACAAGTGGGCTTACGACTTCCCCTCTGGGATGACCATCGACTCCCAGCAGCAACAACAGCAGCGCCAGCAGCAGTAGGCGTTACACGCAAGGATGCATCGGAGGAATCCCAGGCAGGAGAGGAATCGTCAGAATTGCCAGTGACATGGCCTGCAGGACTATTGGCATTCCTGGGGAAGGAGGAAATTGACACTGAGGGAGTTGGTGGGGTTGTTTGCGTGAGCTTGGTTACAAGAGGAAGGGATTTACTGGTCAGTGGACTGCTTCCGCTGTCACCCAAAGTTTTTGAACTTGTCACTGACTTATTATGAATGCGCTGCAGGTGACGTATAAGGGAGGATGTTCCGAGGTGGTTAACGTCCTTACCCCTACTTATTACAGCTTGACAAAGGGAACACACGGCTTGACACCTGTTGTCCGCATTTCTGTTGAAATACCTCCACACCGAAGAGCTGATTTTTTTGGTATTTTCACCTGGCATGTCAACGGCCATATTCCTCCCATGGACAACAGGTGTCTCCCCGGGTGCCTGACTTAAACAAACCACCTCACCATCAGAATCCTCCTGGTCAATTTCCTCCCCAGCGCCAGCAACACCCATATCCTCCTCATCCTGGTGTACTTCAACACTGACATCTTCAATCTGACTATCAGGAACTGGACTGCGGGTGCTCCTTCCAGCACTTGCAGGGGGCGTGCAAATGGTGGAAGGCGCATGCTCTTCACGTCCAGTGTTGGGAAGGTCAGGCATCGCAACCGACACAATTGGACTCTCCTTGTGGATTTGGGATTTCGAAGAATGCACAGTTCTTTGCTGTGCTGCTTTTGCCAGCTTGAGTCTTTTCATTTTTCTAGCGAGAGGCTGAGTGCTTCCATCCTCATGTGAAGCTGAACCACTAGCCATGAACATAGGCCAGGGCCTCAGCCGTTCCTTGCCACTCCGTGTCGTAAATGGCATATTGGCAAGTTTACGCTTCTCCTCCGACAATTTTATTTTAGGTTTTGGAGTCCTTTTTTTACTGATATTTGGTGTTTTGGATTTGACATGCTCTGTACTATGACATTGGGCATCGGCCTTGGCAGACGACGTTGCTGGCATTTCATCGTCTCGGCCATGACTAGTGGCAGCAGCTTCAGCACGAGGTGGAAGTGGATCTTGATCTTTCCCTAATTTTGGAACCTCTACATTTTTGTTCTCCATATTTTAATAGGCACAACTAAAAGGCACCTCAGGTAAACAATGGAGATGGATACTAGTATACAATTATGGACTGCCTGCCGAGTGCAGACACAGAGGTAGCCACAGCCGTGAACTACCGTACTGTACTGTGTCTGCTGCTAATATAGACTGGTTGATAAAGAGATGTCTATGTAACTATGTATGTATAAAGAAGAAAGAAAAAAAAAAACACGGTTAGGTGGTATACAATTATGGACGGACTGCCTGCCGAGTGCAGACACAGAGGTAGCCACAGCCGTGAACTACCGTACTGTACTGTGTCTGCTGCTAATAATATAGACTGGTTGATAAAGAGATGTCGTAGTAGTATGTATGTATAAAGAAGAAAGAAAAAAAAAACCACGGTTAGGTGGTATACAATTATGGACGGACTGCCTGCCGAGTGCAGACACAGAGGTAGCCACAGCCGTGAACTACCGTACTGTACTGTGTCTGCTGCTAATATAGACTGGTTGATAAAGAGATGTCTATGTAACTATGTATGTATAAAGAAGAAAGAAAAAAAAACCACGGTTAGGTGGTATACAATTATGGACGGACTGCCTGCCGAGTGCAGACACAGAGGTAGCCACAGCCGCGAACTACCGTACTGTACTGTGTCTGCTGCTAATATAGACTGGTTGATAAAGAGATGTCTATGTAACTATGTATGTATAAAGAAGAAAGAAAAAAAAACCACGGTTAGGTGGTATACAATTATGGACGGACTGCCTGCCGAGTGCAGACACAGAGGTAGCCACAGCCGTGAACTACCGTACTGTACTGTGTCTGCTGCTAATATAGACTGGTTGATAAAGAGATGTCTATGTAACTATGTATGTATAAAGAAGAAAGAAAAAAAAACCACGGTTAGGTGGTATACAATTATGGACGGACTGCCTGCCGAGTGCAGACACAGAGGTAGCCACAGCCGTGAACTACCGTACTGTACTGTGTCTGCTGCTAATATAGACTGGTTGATAAAGAGATGTCGTAGTAGTATGTATGTATAAAGAAGAAAAAAAAACCACGGTTAGGTGGTATACAATTATGGACGGACTGCCTGCCGAGTGCAGACACAGAGGTAGCCACAGCCGTGAACTACCGTACTGTGTCTGCTGCGACTGGATGATAAATGATATAAAAAATATATATATATCACTACTGCAGCCGGACAGGTATATATTATATATTATATAATGACGGACCTGCTGGACACTGTCTGTCAGCAGAATGAGTTTTATTTTTATAGAATAAAAAAAACAACACACAAGTGAAGTCACACGACGAGTGTTTAACTTTTTCAGGCAATCACAATATAAGTATACTACTAACTATACTGGTGGTCAGTGTGGTCAGGTCACTGGTCAGTCACACTGGCAGTGGCACTCCTGCAGCAAAAGTGTGCACTGTTTAATTTTAATATAATATTATGTACTCCTGGCTCCTGCTATAACCTATAACTGGCACTGCAGTGCTCCCCAGTCTCCCCCACAATTATAAGCTGTGTGAGCTGAGCAGTCAGACAGATATATAATATATATAGATGATGCAGCACACTGGGCTGAGCCTGAGCAGTGCACACAGATATGGTATGTGACTGAGTCACTGTGTGTATCGCTTTTTTCAGGCAGAGAACGGATATATTAAATAAACTGCACTGTCTGGTGGTCACTCACTATATAATATTATGTACTCCTGGCTCCTGCTATAACCTATAACTGGCACTGCAGTGCTCCCCAGTCTCCCCCACAATTATAAGCTGTGTGAGCTGAGCAGTCAGACAGATATATAATATATATAGATGATGCAGCACACTGGGCTGAGCCTGAGCAGTGCACACAGATATGGTATGTGACTGAGTCACTGTGTGTATCGCTTTTTTCAGGCAGAGAACGGATATATTAAATAAACTGCACTGTCTGGTGGTCACTCACTAGTAAACTCTCTGCACTCTCTACACTTCTACAGTACTCCTCCTAGTCCTAAGCTCCAGTAAATCTCTCTCTCTTATAATCTAAATGGAGAGGACGCCAGCCACGTCCTCTCCCTATCAATCTCAATGCACGTGTGAAAATGGCGGCGACGCGCGGCTCCTTATATAGAATCCGAGTCTCGCGAGAATCCGACAGCGTCATGATGACGTTCGGGCGCGCTCGGGTTAACCGAGCAAGGCGGGAGGATCCGAGTCTGCTCGGACCCGTGAAAAAAACCATGAAGTTCGGGCGGGTTCGGATTCAGAGAAACCGAACCCGCTCATCTCTAGTTTGAACCACTCAAAACGGTGGAATTGAAATATCTCACGTGGAAGGTGGTCATGCTATTAGCCTTGGCTTCGGCTAGGCGTGTGTCAGAATTGGCGGCTTTGTCACATAAAAGCCCTTATCTGGTTTTCCATGCGGATAGAGCAGAATTGCGGACCCGCCCACAATTTCTGCCGAAAGTGGTTTCATCCTTTCATATAAACCAACCTATTGTGGTGCCTGTGGCTACTACTGACTTGGAGGATTCCGAGTCATTGGATGTGGTCAGGGCTTTGAAGGTTTATGTGGCCAGAACGGCTAAGGTCAGGAAAACAGAATCGTTGTTTATCCTGTATGCTTCCAACAAGCTTGGGGCGCCTGCTTCAAAGCAAACTATTGCTCGCTGGATCTGTAACACGATTCAGCAGGCTCATTCTGCGGCTGGGTTGCCACTGCCTGAATCAGTTAAAGCCCTTTCCACAAGGAAGGTGGGCTCTTCTTGGGTGGCTGCCCGAGGGGTCTCGGCATTACAGCTTTGCCGAGCGGCTACTTGGTCAGGTTCAAACACCTTTGCAAAGTTCTACAAGTTTGATACCCTGGCTGAGGAGGACCTTGTGTTTGCTCATTCGGTGCTGCAGAGTCATCCGCACTCTCCTGCCCGTTTGGGAGCTTTGGTATAATCCCCATGGTCCTTACGGAGTCCCCAGCATCCACTAGGACGTTAGAGAAAATAAGATTTTACTTACCGGTAAATCTATTTCTCGTAGTCCGTAGTGGATGCTGGGCGCCCGTCCCAAGTGCGGACTTCTTCTGCAATGCTTGTATATAGTTATTGCTTAAATGAGGGTTATGTTATAGTTGCATCAGGGTTTATCTGATGCTCTGTGATTGTTCATACTGTTAACTGGGTAAAGTTATCACAAGTTATACGGTGTGATTGGTGTGGCTGGTATGAGTCTTACCCTGGATTCCCAAAATCCTTTCCTTGTACTGTCAGCTCTTCCGGGCACAGTTTCTCTAACTGAGGTCTGGAGGAGGGACATAGAGGGAGAGCCAGAGCACACCAGAATCTAAATTCTTTCTTAAAGTGCCCATGTCTCCTGCGGAGCCCGTCTATTCCCCATGGTCCTTACGGAGTCCTCAGCATCCACTACGGACTACGAGAAATAGATTTACCGGTAAGTAAAATCTTATTTTTCAGCACACTGAGCACAGATATTTGCAAGCACACTGAGCACAGATATTTGCAGCACACTGAGCACAGATATTTGCAGCACACTGAACACAGAAACTGAGAGAACGCAGCCACGTCCTCTCGCTATCATCTCCAAATCACGAGTGAAAATGGCGGCGACGCACGGCTCCTTATATAGAATACGAATCTCGCGAGAATCCGACAGCGGGATGATGACATTCGGGCGCGCTCGGGTTAACCGAGCAAGACGGGAATATCCGAGGCTGCCTTGGAAACGTGTAAAATAGGTGAAGTTCGGGGGGGTTAGCATCCCAAGGAACCGAACCCGCTCATCACTAGTTTTAACTAGAGATGTGCACCGGAAATTTTTCTGGTTTTGTATTTTGGTTTTGGATTTGGTTCCGCGGCCGTATTTTGGATTCTGACGCGTTTTGGCAAAACCTCCCTGAAATTTTTTTGTCGGATTCGGGTGGTTTTTTTTTTGCAAAAACTCCTCAAAAACAGCTTAAATAATTGAATTTGGGGGTAATTTTGATCCTATAGTATTATTAACCTCAATAACCATAAATTCCACTAATTTCCAGTCTATTCTGAACACCTCACAATATTATTTTTAGTCCTAAAATTTGCACCGAGGTCGCTAGATGACTAAGCTAAGCGACACAAGTGGCTGGCACAAACACCTGGCTCATCTAGGAGTGGCACTGCAGTGTCAGACAGGATGGCACTTATAAAAATTGGCCCCAAACAGCACATGATGCAAAGATAAATAAAAAAAAGAGGTGGAAGATGGAATTGTCCTTGTGCCCTCCCACTCACCCTTATGTTATATAAACAGGACATGAACACTTTAACAAACCCATCATTTCACCCACAGGGTCTGCCACACGACTGTGGCTGAAATGACTGGTTGGTTTGGGCCCCCACCAAAAAAAGAAGCAATCAATCTCTCCTTGCTCAAACTGGCTCTACAGAGGCAAGATGTCCACCTCATCATCATCCTCCGATTCCTCACCCCTTTCACTGTGTACATCCTCCTCCTCACAGATTATTAATTTGTCCCCACTGGAATCCACCATCTCAGGTCCGTCCCTGTGTACTTTCTGGAGGCAATTGCTGGTGAATGTCTCCATGGAGGAATTGATTATAATTCATTATTATTTTTTTTTTAAACATTAAGTTTTTATTTATGGTATTGTAGCAAAACAAAAATGCAGAAAATACAAAAGATAATAGGGTAACAGTGGGGCAAAAACAAAATCATAGGGGAAGAGACAGGACATCCAAGAGCAGTACATAAAACACACTAATATTCACAAGTCATGGATTTTCTACAGATAGAGAGTTGCTCAAGTCACAGGGTGGGCTCTGTATGGAGGGGGACAATGGAGAGATCACCTTATTTTTGGAGATGTAAGTATGCCATGGAAGCCACTTCATAATAGGGGAAGAAAGAGTTGTAGAATATGCAGATTCCCTGGTTTCCATCTCGAAGTGGTAGTGGGTCTTAGAGATAACTTTTTCAAAGGGAGGAGGAGAGGGAGATTTCCAGTTTTGAGCAATCGTAGCTCTGGCTGCAATTAGAATGTGGCCAAGGACATAACGAGATGATTTGGGGACAGTGTCTGGGTACCAGTGCAATAAAGCTAATGAAGGGTCCTGGGTCAGGTTAAGGTCAGTAATTGAATAAATAAGGTCATATACTTTATCCCAAAAGGAGTGCAGAGCAGGGCATTCCCAGAAAACGTGTAAGAGTGTATCCTCGTGGTGACAAAGGCGCCAGCAGAACTTAGAAGTGGTCGGCCAGATCTTATGTAGTTTAGATGGGGTGAAATATAGTGATGAGCGCCTGAAACTTTTCGGGTTTTGTGTTTTGGTTTTGGGTTCGGTTCCGCGGCCGTGTTTTGGGTTCGACCGCGTTTTGGCAAAACCTCACCGAATTTTTTTTGTCGGATTCGGGTGTGTTTTGGATTCGGGTATTTTTTTCAAAAAACACTAAAAAACAGCTTAAATCATAGAATTTGGGGGTCATTTTGATCCCAAAGTATTATTAACCTCAAAAAACATAATTTACACTCATTTTCAGCCTATTCTGAACACATCACACCTCACAATATTATTTTTAGTCCTAAAATTTGCACCGAGGTCGCTGTGTGAGTAAGATAAGCGACCCTAGTGGCCGACACAAACACCGTGCCCATCTAGGAGTGGCACTGCAGTGTCACGCAGGATGTCCCTTCCAAAAAACCCTCCCCAAACAGCACATGACGCAAAGAAAAAAAGAGGCGCAATGAGGTAGCTGTGTGAGTAAGATTAGCGACCCTAGTGGCCGACACAAACACCGGGCCCATCTAGGAGTGGCACTGCAGTGTCACGCAGGATGTCCCTTCCAAAAAACCCTCCCCAAACAGCACATGACGCAAAGAAAAAAAGAGGCGCAATGAGGTAGCTGACTGTGTGAGAAAGATAAGCGACCTCACAATATTATTTTTAGTCCTAAAATTTGCACCGAGGTCGCTGTGTGAGTAAGATAAGCGACCCTAGTGGCCGACACAAACACCGTGCCCATCTAGGAGTGGCACTGCAGTGTCACGCAGGATATCCCTTCCAAAAAACCCTCCCCAAACAGCACATGACGCAAAGAAAAAAAGAGGCGCAATGAGGTAGCTGTGTGAGTAAGATTAGCGACCCTAGTGGCCGACACAAACACCGGGCCCATCTAGGAGTGGCACTGCAGAGTCACGCAGGATGTCCCTTCCAAAAAACCCTCCCCAAACAGCACATGACGCAAAGAAATAAAGAGGCGCAATGAGGTAGCTGACTGTGTGAGAAAGATAAGCGACCCTAGTGGCCGACACAAACACCGGGCCCATCTAGGAGTGGCACTGCAGTGTCACGCAGGATGGCCCTTCCAAAAAACCCTCCCCAAACAGCACATGACGCAAAGAAAAAAAGAGGCGCAATGAGGTAGCTGACTGTGTGAGAAAGATAAGCGACCCTAGTGGCCGACACAAACACCGGGCCCATCTAGGAGTGGCACTGCAGTGTCACGCAGGATGTCCCTTCCAAAAAACCCTCCCCAAACAGCACATGGCGCAAAGAAAAAAAGAGGCGCAATGAGGTAGCTGACTGTGTGAGAAAGATAAGCGACCCTAGTGGCCGACACAAACACCGGGCCCATCTAGGAGTGGCACTGCAGTGTCACGCAGGATGGCCCTTCCAAAAAACCCTCCCCAAACAGCACATGACGCAAAGAAAAAAAGAAGCGCAATGAGGTAGCTGACTGTGTGAGAAAGATAAGCGACCCTAGTGGCCGACACAAACACCGGGCCCATCTAGGAGTGGCACTGCAGTGTCACGCAGGATGGCCCTTCCAAAAAACCCTCCCCAAACAGCACATGACGCAAAGAAAAAGAAAAGAAAAAAGAGGTGCAAGATGGAATTGTCCTTGGGCCCTCCCACCCACCCTTATGTTGTATAAACAGGACATGCACACTTTAACCAACCCATCATTTCAGTGACAGGGTCTGCCACACGACTGTGACTGAAATGACGGGTTGGTTTGGACCCCCACCAAAAAAGAAGCAATTAATCTCTCCTTGCACAAACTGGCTCTACAGAGGCAAGATGTCCACTTCATCATCATCCTCCGATATATCACCGTGTACATCCCCCTCCTCACAGATTATCAATTCGTCCCCACTGGAATCCACCATGTCAGCTCCCTGTGTACTTTGTGGAGGCAATTGCTGCTGGTCAATGTCTCCGCGGAGGAATTGATTATAATTCATTTTAATGAACATCATCTTCTCCACATTTTCTGGATGTAACCTCGTACGCCGATTGCTGACAAGGTGAGCGGCGGCACTAAACACTCTTTCGGAGTACACACTTGTGGGAGGGCAACTTAGGTAGAATAAAGCCAGTTTGTGCAAGGGCCTCCAAATTGCCTCTTTTTCCTGCCAGTATAAGTACGGACTGTGTGACGTGCCTACTTGGATGCGGTCACTCATATAATCCTCCACCATTCTATCAATGGTGAGAGAATCATATGCAGTGACAGTAGACGACATGTCCGTAATGGTTGTCAGGTCCTTCAGTCCGGACCAGATGTCAGCATCAGCAGTCGCTCCAGACTGCCCTGCATCACCGCCAGCGGGTGGGCTCGGAATTCTGAGCCTTTTCCTCGCACCCCCAGTTGCGGGAGAATGTGAAGGAGGAGATGTTGACAGGTCGCGTTCCGCTTGACTTGACAATTTTGTCACCAGCAGGTCTTTCAACCCCAGCAGACTTGTGTCTGCCGGAAAGAGAGATCCAAGGTAGGCTTTAAATCTAGGATCGAGCACGGTGGCCAAAATGTAGTGCTCTGATTTCAACAGATTGACCACCCGTGAATCCTTGTTAAGCGAATTAAGGGCTCCATCCACAAGTCCCACATGCCTAGCGGAATCGCTCCGTGTTAGCTCCTCCTTCAATGTCTCCAGCTTCTTCTGCAAAAGCCTGATGAGGGGAATGACCTGACTCAGGCTGGCAGTGTCTGAACTGACTTCACGTGTGGCAAGTTCAAAAGGTTGCAGAACCTTGCACAACGTTGAAATCATTCTCCACTGCGCTTGAGACAGGTGCATTCCACCTCCTATATCGTGGTCAGTTGTATAGGCTTGAATGGCCTTTTGCTGCTCCTCCAACCTCTGAAGCATATAGAGGGTTGAATTCCACCTCGTTACCACCTCCTGCTTCAGATGATGGCAGGGCAGGTTCAGGCGTTTTTGGTGGTGCTCCAGTCTTCTGTACGTGCTGCCTGTACGCCGAAAGTGTCCCGCAATTTTTCTGGCCACCGACAGCATCTCTTGCACGCCCCTGTCGTTTTTTAAAAAATTCTGCACCACCAAATTCAAGGTATGTGCAAAACATGGGACGTGCTGGAATTTGCCCAGATGTAATGCACGCACAATATTGCTGGCGTTGTCCGATGCCACAAATCCACAGGAGAGTCCAATTGGGGTAAGCCATTCCGCGATGATCTTCCTCAGTTGCCGTAAGAGGTTTTCAGCTGTGTGCGTATTCTGGAAACCGGTGATACAAAGCGTAGCCTGCCTAGGAACGAGTTGGCGTTTGCGAGATGCTGCTACTGGTGCCGCCGCTGCTGTTCTTGCGGCGGGAGTCCATACATCTACCCAGTGGGCTGTCACAGTCATATAGTCCTGACCCTGCCCTGCTCCACTTGTCCACATGTCCGTGGTTAAGTGGACATTGGGTACAGCTGCATTTTTTAGGACACTGGTGACTCTTTTTCTGAGGTCTGTGTACATTTTCGGTATCGCAACCCTAGAGAAATGGAACCTAGATGGTATTTGGTACCGGGGACACAGTACCTCCAACAAGTCTCTAGTTGGCTCTGCAGTAATGATGGATACTGGAACCACGTTTCTCTCCACCCAGGATGTCAAGGCCTCAGTTATCCGCTTTGCAGTAGGATGACTGCTGTGATATTTAATCTTCCTCGCAAATGACTGTTGGACAGTCAATTGCTTGGTGGAAGTAGTAAAAGTGGTCTTACGACTTCCCCTCTGGGATGACCATCGACTCCCAGCAGCAACAACAGCAGCGCCAGCAGCAGTAGGCGTTACACGCAAGGATGCATCGGAGGAATCCCAGGCAGGAGAGTACTCGTCAGAATTGCCAGTGACATGGCCTGCAGGACTATTGGCATTCCTGGGGAAGGAGGAAATTGACACTGAGGGAGTTGGTGGGGTGGTTTGCGTGAGCTTGGTTACAAGAGGAAGGGATTTACTGGTCAGTGGAGTGCTTCCGCTGTCACCCAAAGTTTTTGAACTTGTCACTGACTTATTATGAATGCGCTGCAGGTGACGTATAAGGGAGGATGTTCCGAGGTGGTTAACGTCCTTACCCCTACTTATTACAGCTTGACAAAGGGAACACACGGCTTGACACCTGTTGTCCGCATTTCTGGTGAAATACCTCCACACCGAAGAGCTGATTTTTTTGGTATTTTCACCAGGCATGTCAACGGCCATATTCCTCCCACGGACAACAGGTGTCTCCCCGGGTGCCTGACTTAAACAAACCACCTCACCATCAGAATCCTCCTGGTCAATTTCCTCCCCAGCGCCAGCAACACCCATATCCTCCTCATCCTGGTGGACTTCAACACTGACATCTTCAATCTCACTATCAGGAACTGGACTGCGGGTGCTCCTTCCAGCACTTGCAGGGGGCGTGCAAATGGTGGAAGGCGCATGCTCTTCACGTCCAGTGTTGGGAAGGTCAGGCATCGCAACCGACACAATTGGACTCTCCTTGTGGATTTGGGATTTCGAAGAACGCACAGTTCTTTGCTGTGCTTTTGCCAGCTTGAGTCGTTTCATTTTTCTAGCGAGAGGCTGAGTGCTTCCATCCTCATGTGAAGCTGAACCACTAGCCATGAACATAGGCCAGGGCCTCAGCCGTTCCTTGCCACTCCGTGTGGTAAATGGCATATTGGCAAGTTTACGCTTCTCCTCCGACAATTTTATTTTAGGTTTTGGAGTCCTTTTTTTTCTGATATTTGGTGTTTTGGATTTGACATGCTCTGTACTATGACATTGGGCATCGGCCTTGGCAGACGACGTTGCTGGCATTTCATCGTCTCGGCCATGACTAGTGGCAGCAGCTTCAGCACGAGGTGGAAGTGGATCTTGATCTTTCCCTAATCTTGGAACCTCAACTTTTTTGTTCTCCATATTTTATAGGCAGAACTAAAAGGCACCTCAGGTAAACAATGGAGATGGATGGATTGGATACTAGTATACAATTATGGACGGACTGCCACGGTTAGGTGGTATAAAAAAACCACGGTTAGGTGGTATATAATACAATTATGGATGGACGGACTGCCTGCCGAGTGCCGACACAGAGGTAGCCACAGCCGTGAACTACCGCACTGTACACTGGTTGATAAAGAGATAGTAGTATACTCGTAACAACTAGTATGACGACGGTATAAAGAATGAAAAAAAAACCACGGTTAGGTGGTATATAATACAATTATGGTTGGACGGACTGCCTGCCGAGTGCCGACACAGAGGTAGCCACAGCCGTGAACTACCGCACTGTACACTGGTTGATAAAGAGATAGTAGTATACTCGTAACAACTAGTATGACGACGGTATAAAGAATGAAAAAAAAACCACGGTTAGGTGGTATATAATACAATTATGGTTGGACGGACTGCCTGCCGAGTGCCGACACAGAGGTAGCCACAGCCGTGAACTACCGCACTGTACACTGGTTGATAAAGAGATAGTAGTATACTCGTAACAACTAGTATGACGACGGTATAAAGAATGAAAAAAAAACCACGGTTAGGTGGTATATAATACAATTATGGTTGGACGGACTGCCTGCCGAGTGCCGACACAGAGGTAGCCACAGCCGTGAACTACCGCACTGTACACTGGTTGATAAAGAGATAGTAGTATACTCGTAACAACTAGTATGCCGACGGTATAAAGAATGAAAAAAAAACCACGGTTAGGTGGTATATATTATAATACAATTATGGATGGACGGACTGCCTGCCGAGTGCCGACACAGAGGTAGCCACAGCCGTGAACTACCGCACTGTACACTGGTTGATAAAGAGATAGTAGTATACTCGTAACAACTAGTATGACGACGGTATAAAGAATGAAAAAAAAACCACGGTTAGGTGGTATATAATACAATTATGGTTGGACGGACTGCCTGCCGACTGCCGACACAGAGGTAGCCACAGCCGTGAACTACCGCACTGTACACTGGTTGATAAAGAGATAGTAGTATACTCGTAACAACTAGTATGACGACGGTATAAAGAATGAAAAAAAAACCACGGTTAGGTGGTATATAATACAATTATGGTTGGACGGACTGCCTGCCGAGTGCCGACATAGAGGTAGCCACAGCCGTGAACTACCGCACTGTACACTGGTTGATAAAGAGATAGTAGTATACTCGTAACAACTAGTATGACGACGGTATAAAGAATGAAAAAAAAACCACGGTTAGGTGGTATATATTATAATACAATTATGGATGGACGGACTGCCTGCCGAGTGCCGACACAGAGGTAGCCACAGCCGTGAACTACCGCACTGTACACTGGTTGATAAAGAGATAGTAGTATACTCGTAACAACTAGTATGACGACGGTATAAAGAATGAAAAAAAAAACACGGTTAGGTGGTATATAATACAATTATGGTTGGACGGACTGCCTGCCGAGTGCCGACACAGAGGTAGCCACAGCCGTGAACTACCGCACTGTACACTGGTTGATAAAGAGATAGTAGTATACTCGTAACAACTAGTATGACGACGGTATAAAGAACGAAAAAAAAACCACGGTTAGGTGGTATATATTATAATACAATTATGGATGGACGGACTGCCTGCCGAGTTCCGACACAGAGGTAGCCACAGCCGTGAACTACCGCACTGTACACTGGTTGATAAAGAGATAGTAGTATACTCGTAACAACTAGTATGACGACGGTATAAAGAACGAAAAAAAAAACACGGTTAGGTGGTATATATTATAATACAATTATGGATGGACGGACTGCCTGCCGAGTTCCGACACAGAGGTAGCCACAGCCGTGAACTACCGCACTGTACACTGGTTGATAAAGAGATAGTAGTATACTCGTAACAACTAGTATGACGACGGTATAAAGAATGAAAAAAAAACCACGGTTAGGTGGTATATAATACAATTATGGTTGGACGGACTGCCTGCCGAGTGCCGACACAGAGGTAGCCACAGCCGTGAACTACCGCACTGTACACTGGTTGATAAAGAGATAGTAGTATACTCGTAACAACTAGTATGACGACGGTATAAAGAATGAAAAAAAAACCACGGTTAGGTGGTATATATTATAATACAATTATGGATGGACGGACTGCCTGCCGAGTGCCGACACAGAGGTAGCCACAGCCGTGAACTACCGCACTGTACACTGGTTGATAAAGAGATAGTAGTATACTCGTAACAACTAGTATGACGACGGTATAAAGAATGAAAAAAAAACCACGGTTAGGTGGTATATAATACAATTATGGTTGGACGGACTGCCTGCCGAGTGCCGACACAGAGGTAGCCACAGCCGTGAACTACCGCACTGTACACTGGTTGATAAAGAGATAGTAGTATACTCGTAACAACTAGTATGACGACGGTATAAAGAATGAAAAAAAAACCACGGTTAGGTGGTATATAATACAATTATGGTTGGACGGACTGCCTGCCGAGTGCCGACACAGAGGTAGCCACAGCCGTGAACTACCGCACTGTACACTGGTTGATAAAGAGATAGTAGTATACTCGTAACAACTAGTATGACGACGGTATAAAGAATGAAAAAAAAACCACGGTTAGGTGGTATATAATACAATTATGGTTGGACGGACTGCCTGCCGAGTGCCGACACAGAGGTAGCCACAGCCGTGAACTACCGCACTGTACACTGGTTGATAAAGAGATAGTAGTATACTCGTAACAACTAGTATGACGACGGTATAAAGAATGAAAAAAAAACCACGGTTAGGTGGTATATAATACAATTATGGTTGGACGGACTGCCTGCCGACTGCCGACACAGAGGTAGCCACAGCCGTGAACTACCGCACTGTACACTGGTTGATAAAGAGATAGTAGTATACTCGTAACAACTAGTATGACGACGGTATAAAGAATGAAAAAAAAAACACGGTTAGGTGGTATATAATACAATTATGGTTGGACGGACTGCCTGCCGAGTGCCGACACAGAGGTAGCCACAGCCGTGAACTACCGCACTGTACACTGGTTGATAAAGAGATAGTAGTATACTCGTAACAACTAGTATGACGACGGTATAAAGAACGAAAAAAAAACCACGGTTAGGTGGTATATATTATAATACAATTATGGATGGACGGACTGCCTGCCGAGTTCCGACACAGAGGTAGCCACAGCCGTGAACTACCGCACTGTACACTGGTTGATAAAGAGATAGTAGTATACTCGTAACAACTAGTATGACGACGGTATAAAGAACGAAAAAAAAACCACGGTTAGGTGGTATATATTATAATACAATTATGGATGGACGGACTGCCTGCCGAGTTCCGACACAGAGGTAGCCACAGCCGTGAACTACCGCACTGTACACTGGTTGATAAAGAGATAGTAGTATACTCGTAACAACTAGTATGACGACGGTATAAAGAATGAAAAAAAAACCACGGTTAGGTGGTATATAATACAATTATGGTTGGACGGACTGCCTGCCGAGTGCCGACACAGAGGTAGCCACAGCCGTGAACTACCGCACTGTACACTGGTTGATAAAGAGATAGTAGTATACTCGTAACAACTAGTATGACGACGGTATAAAGAATGAAAAAAAAACCACGGTTAGGTGGTATATATTATAATACAATTATGGATGGACGGACTGCCTGCCGAGTGCCGACACAGAGGTAGCCACAGCCGTGAACTACCGCACTGTACACTGGTTGATAAAGAGATAGTAGTATACTCGTAACAACTAGTATGACGACGGTATAAAGAATGAAAAAAAAACCACGGTTAGGTGGTATATAATACAATTATGGTTGGACGGACTGCCTGCCGAGTGCCGACACAGAGGTAGCCACAGCCGTGAACTACCGCACTGTACACTGGTTGATAAAGAGATAGTAGTATACTCGTAACAACTAGTATGACGACGGTATAAAGAATGAAAAAAAAACCACGGTTAGGTGGTATATAATACAATTATGGTTGGACGGACTGCCTGCCGAGTGCCGACACAGAGGTAGCCACAGCCGTGAACTACCGCACTGTACACTGGTTGATAAAGAGATAGTAGTATACTCGTAACAACTAGTATGACGACGGTATAAAGAATGAAAAAAAAACCACGGTTAGGTGGTATATAATACAATTATGGTTGGACGGACTGCCTGCCGAGTGCCGACACAGAGGTAGCCACAGCCGTGAACTACCGCACTGTACACTGGTTGATAAAGAGATAGTAGTATACTCGTAACAACTAGTATGACGACGGTATAAAGAACGGAAAAAAAACCACGGTTAGGTGGTATATATTATAATACAATTATGGATGGACGGACTGCCTGCCGAGTTCCGACACAGAGGTAGCCACAGCCGTGAACTACCGCACTGTACACTGGTTGATAAAGAGATAGTAGTATACTCGTAACAACTAGTATGACGACGGTATAAAGAACGAAAAAAAAACCACGGTTAGGTGGTATATATTATGATACAATTATGGATGGACGGACTGCCTGCCGAGTTCCGACACAGAGGTAGCCACAGCCATGAACTACCGCACTGTACACTGGTTGATAAAGAGATAGTAGTATACTCGTAACAACTAGTATGACGACGGTATAAAGAATGAAAAAAAAACCACGGTTAGGTGGTATATAATACAATTATGGTTGGACGGACTGCCTGCCGAGTGCCGACACAGAGGTAGCCACAGCCGTGAACTACCGCACTGTACACTGGTTGATAAAGAGATAGTAGTATACTCGTAACAACTAGTATGACGACGGTATAAAGAACGAAAAAAAAACCACGGTTAGGTGGTATATATTATAATACAATTATGGATGGACGGACTGCCTGCCGAGTTCCGACACAGAGGTAGCCACAGCCGTGAACTACCGCACTGTACACTGGTTGATAAAGAGATAGTAGTATACTCGTAACAACTAGTATGACGACGGTATAAAGAATGAAAAAAAAACCACGGTTAGGTGGTATATATTATAATACAATTATGGATGGACGGACTGCCTGCCGAGTTCCGACACAGAGGTAGCCACAGCCGTGAACTACCGCACTGTACACTGGTTGATAAAGAGATAGTAGTATACTCGTAACAACTAGTATGACTATGACGACGGTATAAAGAAAGAAAAAAAAAACCACGGTTAGGTGGTATATAATACAATTATGGATGGACGGACTGCCTGCCGAGTGCCGACACAGAGGTAGCCACAGCCGTGAACTACCGCACTGTACTGTGTCTGCTGCTAATATAGACTGGTTGATAAAGAGATAGTATACAATACTACTAATATACTGGTGGTCAGGCACTGGTCACCACTAGTCACACTGGCAGTGGCACTCCTGCAGCAAAAGTGTGCACTGTTTAATTTTAATATAATATTATTTATCATGTACTCCTGGCTCCTGCTATAACAACCTGCAGTGCTCCCCAGTCTCCCCCACAATTATAAGCTTTATATACAATACATTGATGTGCAGCACACTGGGCTGAGCAGTGCACACAGACTGAGTCACTGTGTGACTGTGTATCGTTTTTTTCAGGCAGAGAACGGATATATTAAATAAAACAAACAACTGCACTGTCTCTGGTGGTCACTGGTCACTGTGGTCGTCAGTCACTAAACTCTGTCTGCACTCTCTTCTAATCTACAGTATCACAGCAATCTCTCTCTCTCTCTCTCTTCTAAATCTAATCTAAATGGAGAGGACGCCAGCCACGTCCTCTCCCTATCAATCTCAATGCACGTGTGAAAATGGCGGCGACGCGCGGCTCCTTATATAGAATCCGAGTCTCGCGAGAATCCGACAGCGTCATGATGACGTTCGGGCGCGCTCGGGTTAACCGAGCAAGGCGGGAAGATCCGAGTCGCTCGGACCCGTGAAAAAAAAAGTGAAGTTCGTGCGGGTTCGGATTCAAAGAAACCGAACCCGCTCATCTCTAGTGAAATATAGTCTACTGTATGTAATAGTTTAATGTGCATTTCAGTGTTGTTAGTGCATTTAGAAAGGGAGAAGGAAGAAAAATGAATAGATTCCCACTGCTTGAGAGTGAATGTATGATGGAGATCAGCTTCTGACTTAATTTGAGCGGCAGATTTAGTTGTGGCGGGTGGGGGTGACAGCAAATCATACCAGTCAGAGATGGCTCCACGGGATGAAAGTTTAGTCAGTCTATTCAGGACATTGTTAGTGGGAAGTTGGAAGGCGTTAGGGCTAACGGTCATACCGTCTATCCAATGTTTAAGTTGGTAATAGTAGAGCCAGACTGAAGGGTCAAGGTGATATTTAGGTCGTAGGTCTGAAAATGACAAGAGGGATGCTGGGGAGAAGATATCAGTAAGGGATTCTATACCTAAACGTCTCCAATAGGAGAAATGGAGATGAGGCAACACTTTATCCAATGCAGACAAAGAAATGTTTCTAGTGGGTGCAGTAATATTAAAGGAAGGGGAGAGTCTAGAGTCCCAAATTGTCAGGGCATCGGATATGGAAGAGGGTGATAATGGATAATGTGGGCGTAGTTGTCGGGGTAGCCACAAGAGATCAGTGAGGGGGAAATCTCGAAACAAGGCACGTTCCAGGTCTACCCATGGTTTGGAGTGGGGAAAGAGATAGGTCGGACAGTTGGGAGAGCATAGACGCCTCATGATACCTGAGTAAATCAGGGAGTGTGAGGCCACCCTGTGACTTAGAGCGAATCATACATGTGTAGGCCAATCGAGGAGGTTTACATTTCCATACATATGACAACATTAACCTACGCATCTGGGTTAATAGTTTGCAAGGAACTGCATAGGGGATGGCTCGAAACAGATACATAAGTTTTGGTAACAACATCATCTTAAATGCCGCCAGGCGGACCAACCAGGAGACCTCGTAGCCCATCCAAGTAGAAGTCAATGAGGTTAGGTGGACCAGTAGTGGCACATAATTGAGAGAGTGTACATTCTGGAAATGAGAGGGTATGGAGATACCTAGGTATGTTAAGGAGGAGTCTTTCCACGTATATGGAAAGCGCGCCTTCAAAGACTGGAGGACAGTAGTCGGGATATTAATAGGAAGAGCGTCTGATTTCGTAGTGTTCAACTTATAATAAGAAGCAGCGCTAAAGCGTACCAATATATCATGGAGAACGGGCAATGAGGTTTCCGGGTCTGAAACAAACAATAAGACATCGTCTGCGAAAAGGCAGAGTTTATGGGAGGTGTCACATACTGTAAGGCCGGGAAATTTCGGAGAGAGTCGAATCATTTGGGCAAGGGGTTCAATAGCCAGCACAAATATCAGCGGGGAAAGGGGGCACCCCTGCCTGGTACCATTGGAGATATGAAACGGGGAGGATAGGAAACCATTACTAAATATTCTGGCAGAAGGACAGCCGTAAAGAGCCAATATAGAACTGAGGATGTCCCCGCGGAGACCAAACTTGGACAACACCTGGCGCATATAACCCCAATGGAGGCAATCGAATGCCTTTTCGGCGTCGAGAGAGAGTAAGAGAAATGACGATTTAAGACGGGAAGACCATTCAACTAGATTGCGACTCTCCGGGTGTTGTCGGGGGCCTGACGGCCAAGGACAAAACCTACTTGGTCTGGGTGTATGAGTCGTGGGAGCAAAGGATTCAAACGATTGGCTATTAGTTTAGCATAAATTTTTAGATCAGTGTTAAGGAGGGCAATAGGTCGGTAGTTCTTGCAGTCAGAAGTGTCTTTACCGGGTTTCGGGATGGTTACGATTTGGGCTTCAACCATTTCTGCTGGGAAGGACCCAGTATTGGAAACCTGGGAATAGAGTTGTAGAAGAAGAGGGGAGAGTACCTCACTAAACCTCACTAAACGTGGAGTAAAAGGAGTTAATAAAGCCATCAGGCCCGGGAGCTTTGTCTTTTGGCAATTGTCGAATTACGAGTTGTATCTCTTCCAGAGACCAAGGGGCATTCAGGGATGCCAGGGCGTCGTCATCTAGGGAGGGGAAAGGAAGGTCATCTAAAAAGGCGGAAATAGTAGCTGCAGAGGCTGAGGTATAGTAGAATCCTCACTCAAATTATATAACTTGGCATAAAATGTTGAGAATAGATTAGCAATATCAAAGGGATTAAGGCATGGTTTGCCTGAAGGGGCGATAAGGCATTTAATACGATTATGGGCCTGGCGACTACGGAGTTTGTGTGCTAACAAACAGGTAGGTTTGTTTCCTGCCGTATAAAATTTGCTGCGGAAACGGGCCAGGGCTGATTGCATGCGAAGCATGAAAAGCTTCTGGAGTTGGGTTCGCACCTCCTGTAGCTGTTTAGGTAAAGCCCGAGTGGGACGGGTTTGATTCTGAGACTCCAAAGACCGCAAAGACAACTCTAAGCTTGCGTTTTCCTAGAGCCAGCCTTGAGTTGAGCCCCTTTTTGGATGGACGTGCCACGGAGCACAGCTTTCAGAGCACACCAGTACGTGAAGATAGAAGTATCCTCAGGGGCATTGGTCTGCATATACATCGAGAGAGAGTCAGTAAGGGCCTTCAGAGTCTCAGGATTCGTCAATTGATATTCCGGGAGTCGCCAGGGGCGGGGGGGGGGGGGGGGGGGGGGGTGAAACAGGAGAACCCACATCCCAGGACCACAATATCGGAGCATGGTCCGACCAAGTAATGGGGAGAATTTTGATTTTCCAAGTATGTTGGAGAGTCCTCTTGTCCAGAAGAATAAGGTTAATCCTAGAGTAGCTGTTGTGAACAGCAGAGAAAAAAGTATAATCTCTCTCGGTAGGGGAGAAGACGCGCCAGGCATCATACATGTCGAACTCCGTATGTAGTTTCTTAAAAGCAAGGTACGGGCCTATATCCCGAGGGGAGGGGCTAGGGTCTTGTGCGGAAGACCTATCCACTTTAGGATCGAGGACAAGGTTAAAATCCCCTAGCAGTATAAGTGCCCCCTGCCTAACCTTATATAACTCTTCAAGGGTTTCCCGCAGGAATGGAATTTGACGGGAGTTGGGGGCATACAGAGATACTAGGGTCACTAAGGCATTGTCAATAGTACCAATAAGGATAAGGTAACGGCCATTTTTATCCTTAACTTGTCGCTGTAAGGTAAAAGGGGTATTTCTATGGAACAATATAGCCACACCGTAACGTTTAGCGGGGCCGTTAGCAGTATAACAGGTGGGATACCTATGATCATGAAAAACAGGGGGGGATGAGGAAGAAAAATGTGTCTCCTGAAGAGCTACAATGTCAGCCCTATAGTTATGGAATGTAGAGAGGACCAGTCTACGCTTATGAGGGGAATTGAGGCCTTTAACATTGAGAGAAATTACCTTAACCATCAATGAACAGAAAAACAAAGCACGTATGAATGCCATGGGCGTACCTGTCTGAAGAACATAGGGAAAAAAAAGGGGACATTAAGAAGCGAGAAAAGAGAAAAAAATAATTAAAAAGGGGTGGGGGAAACCAGAAAAACTGAAAAAGAACCCAAAAGGCCCAGTATATCGGGCCACAGTAGGTGCCGCAAAAAAAACATAGCGGCAACATGGTTAACTTGTGGGGGGAGGCCATTGTGAGCCCCACCCATGAAACCTTATACATAACAAAACATGTGAGAACCACAAAAGACATGTATATAAACTAAACATGTCAAATACCATATATAAATACGAGTAATAAACAATACTTGCGAATGTAGCATCAGAACATAGTGCTTATCCAGAGAGCACTGTAACGGAAGTCCCTTCACAAATGAAGACCCATGTCGGGGACAATCCATAATAATGTAAAGAGTCAACAGAACCAAGAAACAAAGATTGCCCCAACATCAGGCACCTTGAGTTCAATTAGCAAGAACTAGTGAGGATATATGCATCAAGCAGAGGCGGAACTACCGGCAGTGCAGGCAGTGCACTGCACTGGGGCCCGCCTCTGTCCAGGGGCCCAAGCATGTAATGAGTCAAACTGACTCATTACATGCCGCTGTGCGCTGCGGGCAACCGCTGCCCGCAGCGCACAGCCGCCCGGCGAAGAGAGGAGAGGAGAGGAGCAGCGGTACTACAGACGGGGGAAGGAGGAGGAGGGAGGCTGAGAAGGGAGCCGCAGCAGCGCTTTGTTACTGGTGGAGGCGCTGCTGCTGCTGCCCCTCTGCTTCCCTATAGGCTGTCTTCCGAGAACAGCCTATAGGGAAGCAGAGGGGCAGCAGCAGCAGCGCCTCCACCAGTAACACAGCGCTGCTGCGGCTCCCTTCTCAGCCTCCCTCCTCCTCCTTCTCTCCAGCCCGGGAATCGTCTCTGACGCTGCACCGAGGAGCCTGAGCCAGCGGAGAGGGTAAGTATAATTCTTCTTTCTTTCTTTCTTTCTTTCTTTCTTTCTTTCTTTCTTTCTTTCTTTCTTTCTTTCTTTCTTTCTTTCTTTCTTTCTTTCTTTCTTTCTTTCTTTCTTTCTTTCCTTCTTTCCTTCTTTCCTTCTTTCTTGTGCCTGCCTGCCGCAATGTGTAAAAATGGGGGACTACCTGCCGCACTGTGTAAAAATGGGGGACTACCTGCCGCACTGTGTAAAAATGGGGGACTACCTGCAGCAATGTGTAAAAAGGGGGGACTGCCTGCAGCAATGTGTAAAAAGGGGGGACTGCCTGCCGCAATGTGTAAAAAGGGGGGACTGCCTGCCGCAATGTGTAAAAAGGGGGGACTGCCTGCCGCAATGTGTAAAAAGGGGAATCAGCCTGCCGCAATGTGTAAAAATGGGGGACTGCCTGCCGCAATGTGTAAAAATGGGGGACTGCCTGCCGCTATGTGTAAAAAGGGGTAATCTGCCCGACGCAATGTGTAAAAAGGGGAATCTGCCTGCCGTAATGTGTAAAAAAGGGGGACTGCCTGACGCTATGTGTAAAACAGGGGGACTGCCTGACGCTATGTGTAAAAATGGGGAATCTGCCTGCTGCTATGTGTAAAAATGGGGAATCTGCCTGCCGTAATGTGTAAAAATGGGGACGCTGTCTGCCGTAATGTGTAACAAGGGCACGCTGTCTGCCGTAATGTGTAAAAAGGGCACGCTGTCTGCCGCTATGTGTAACAAGGGCACGCTGTCTGCTGTAATGTGTAAAAAGGGCACGCTGTCTGCCGTAATGTGTAACAAGGGCACGCGGTCTGCCGTTATGTGTAAAAAGGGCACGCTGTCTGCTGTAATGTGTAAAAAGAGGAATCTGTTCGCTGTAAGGTGTAAAAGGGTCTCTACCTGGTGTAGTGGTGCTACTGTGCGGGGTAATTTGAATAATGGAGACTACTGTGTTGGTATTATTTTGTGGCCACACCCCTTCCCCACGAAGCCACGCCACTATGTATTTTTGCGCGCGCCTACGGCGCGCACTGCCCCTGGGGTGGACTTGGATGGGGGGGGGCCCAAAGCATTTTGTCGCACCTGGGCCCACCGCTTGCTTGTTCAAGTCAGTAGACAGTCAGCCCACTTTAGACCAGTCCGGTTGCACAGGAGGGCCTTGAGAAGCCAGAGGAACCGAAACAGGGATATTCCAGTCAGTCAAAATCTTGATGCCAGCTTCCAACGATGAGATGACAAAGGAGGAGCCATCCTTACGAACCAGCAGTTTAACCGGGAATCCCCATCTATATTGTATTTCCTGGTCACGGATGGCTCTCGTGATGGGTTGGTAGGATCTGCGTTTATTTATAGTATGGAGTGACAGATCCGGAAATATTTGTAGGTTATCCAAGACATCCGAGTCCTCTGCCATACGGGCGGCCTTGAGAATGTCCTCCTTGATATGAAAGAAATGGAGACGGAGGAGAACGTCTCGAGGAGAGCTACTGGGAGTGGAACGAGGCTTCGGTAAGCAATGTATATTATCGATCAACAAGTCTCAGGTTTCAGCTGAGGGCAGTAATTTTTTAAAGAGGGAGAGGGCAAAGTCCTGGAGGCCGTTGGTCAATACTATCTCCGGAACACCTCTGATTTTAACGTTGTTACTACGTGATCTGTCCTCAAGGTCGCTAGCTTATCTTTAACAGCTGACAGTTCCGCCAAGGCCGAGTTGTGATAGGTAAGAAGCTCGTTGTGGGAAGAGACCAACTCCTGTACTTTATCCTCAAGGTTATCAGTGCGAATGCCTATATCGGATACCTCACCCGCGAGTCGAGTAATAGAAGACTGGAGATCGGTAGTGATATCCGTCCGTAGGGCCTGGAGCATCTGGTGGAGTGTACGTGATGTAAGAGGCGCATCCGAGGCAAGGTCCGGCCCAGAAGCATGGAGTGGGGAGTGTGCAACGGAGGGTGCAGAGGTTGCACTGAACTTCCCCTTTGGTACGGGTTTAGGGGTGCGGTTAGAAACAAATTTAATAGGGGGTGCCAAGGCGGAGATTTTGGACCTTTTAGGAGGCATCTTGCACGTCTGAGGAATGCAATAGTAAACAGCAATAAAGACGTCAAAAGGTAGAGACTTGTGGTTCTATATCAAGCGAAAAGGAACGCGAGCGGTTTCATGGGTGTGTGCGAGAGGTGTCACATGGGCAGCATAGAGGCAGAGAGTAGGCTAGGCAGTGAGGGTGGCATGTGAGCGAAACATGTGAAGGACCAACCTGTAGCACTGGGAGTCCAGGAGAGGAGGCAATCACACAGTAACCGATGCTCTGTCAAAATGTATAACACAGCTCCATCGGTTCCAGCCGTCTTATGTTGCAGATGTCCACAACAGCTGGGTGTGCCCGCCTGTGTTATCTGGAGGTGGGGGCTCGTGTACACCAATATGCCCAGGTGAGGAAGTGGGGTGTAAGGGGGTATACACTGCTGCTGGAAGGTCACACAGCCACTGCAATAGATAGTGTCCACTCAGCCTGTCTAATGCTGGCAGTGGAATCCAAGATGGCCGCCACTTTCCCTTGGCTGGCTGACTGACTGCTCTGGTGCTGCTGCTTGTCCCCTCAGCCAGACATCCTCCTGGCCCTCAGCGGCCGATGTATCCACTCTGGGAGGGTCTGGGGAGGCTTGCAGGGTGAGCTGGGGGTCGGAGGGGGTGCCTCACCGCTTCCCGGCGGCGTGTCCACGCTACGGAGCCCGAATCGCGGGTACGAGAGTTACTCGAGGCGTCGGCTTCCAGGCGCGAGTAGGCCGCAACCTGCGGGAACAGGCCTAGCTGCTCCCCGGCTCTGCGGCAGCCAGTGCCCGGCACAGGGGGTCCCCAGGCAGGTAGATGAGGCTGTTTTGGGTCACCACAGGGCAGTTTTAAGCCAGAAAGGGGCACAAAGGAAGGGAGCTTGGCAGATATGCCTCTGTACTCTTTCACAGCTTGGCCAAGACCCCCGATTATAATTCATTTTGATGAACATCATCTTATCCACATTTTGTGGAAGTAACCTTGTACGCTGATCGCTGACAAGGTGACCGGCTGCACTAAACATTTTTTCGGAGTACACACTGGAGGGGGGGGGGGGGGCAACTTAGGTAAAATAAAGCCAGTTTGTGCAAGGGCCTCCAAATTGTATCTTTTTCCTGCCAGTATACGTACGGACTGTCTGACGTGCCTACTTGGATGCGGTCACTCATATAATCCACCATTCTTTCAATGGTGACAGAATCATATGCAGTGACAGTAGACGACATGTCAGTAATCGTTGTCAGATCCTTCAGGCCGGACCAGTTGTCAGCACTCGCTCCTGACTGCCCTGCATCACTGCCAGCACGTGGGCTCGGAATTCTTCTCCTTTTCCTCTCAGAATTCTTCTCCTTTTCCTCGCAGCCCCAGTTGCGCGAGAATGTGAAGTAGGAGCTGTTGACGGGTCACGTTCCGCTTGACTTGACAATTATCTCACCAGCAGGTCTTTGAACCTCTGCAGACTTGTGTCTGCCGGAAAGAGAGATACAACGTAGGCTTTAAACCTAGGATCAAGCACGGTGGCCAAAATGTAGTGCTCTGATTTCAACAGATTGACCACCCGTGAATCCTTGTTAAGCGAATTAAGGGCTCCATCCACAAGTCCCACATGCCTAGCGGAATCGCTCCATCTTAGCTCCTCCTTCAATCTCTCCAGCTGCTTCTGCAAAAGCCTGGTGAGGGGAATGACCTGACTCAGGCTGGCAGTGTCTGAACTGACTTCACGTGTGGCAAGTTCAAAGGGTTGCAGAACCTTGCACAACATTGAAATCATTCTCCACTGCGTTTGAGTCAGGGGCATTCCCCCTCCTTTGCCTATATCATAGGCAGATGTATAGGTTTGAATAGCCTTTTGCTGCTCCTCCATCCTCTGAAGCATATAGAGGGTTGAATTCCACCTCATTACCACCTCTTGCTTCAGCTGATGGCGGGCAGGTTCAGGAGTGTTTGCTGGTGCTCCAGTCTTCGGCACGCGGTGGCTGAATGCCGAAAGTGGCACGCAATTCTTCGGGCCACCGACAGCATCGCTTGCACGTCCCTGTCATTTTTAAAAAAATTCTGCACCACCAAATTAATACATCTACCCAGTGGGCTGTCACAGTCATATAGTCCTGAGTCTGCCCTGCTCCACTTATCCACATGTCCGTGGTTAAGTGGACATTGGGTACAACTGCATTTTTTAGGACACTGGTGACTCTTTTTCTGATGTCTGTGTACATTCTCTGTATCGCCTGCCTAGAGAAGTGAAACCTAGATGGGATTTGGTACCGGGGACACACTACCTCAAGAAATTCTCTAAGTCCCTGTGAATTAACGGTGGATACCGGACACACGTCTAACACCAACACAGCTGCCAAGGCCTGAGTTATCTGCTTTGCAGCAGGATGACTGCTGTGATATTTCATCTTCCTCGCAAAGGACTGTTGGACAGTCAATTGCTTACTGGAAGTAGTACAAGTGGTCTTCCGACTTCCCCTCTGGGATGACGATCGACTCCCAGCAGCAACAACAGCAGCGCCAGCAGCAGTAGGCGTTACACTCAAGGATCCATCGGAGGAATCCCAGTTAGAAGAGGACTCATTAGACTTGCCAGTGACATGGCCTGCAGGACTATTGGCGTTCCTGTCTAAGGAGGAAATTGACACTGAGGGAGTTGGTGGTGTGGTTTGCAGGAGCTTGGTTACAAGAGGAAGGGATTTAGTTGTCAGTGGACTGCATCCTCTGTCACCCAAAGTTTTTGAACTTGTCAATGACTTCTGATGAATGCGCTCCAGGTGACGTATAAGGGAGGATGTTCCTAGGTGGTTAACGTCCTTACCCCTACTTATTACAGCTTGACAAAGGCAACACATGGCTTGACACCTGTTGTCCGCATTTCTGTTAAAATAATTCCACACGAAGAGGTGATTTTTTTTGTAATTTGACCAGGCATGTCAATGGCCATATTCATCCCACGGACAACAGGTGTCTCCCCGGGTGCCTGACTTAAACAATCCACCTCACCATCAGAATCCTCCTTGTCAATTTCCTCCTCAGCGCCAGCAACACCCATATCCTCATCCTGGTGTACTTCAACAGTGACATCTTCAATTTGAATATCAGGAACTGGACTGCGGGTGCTCCTTCCAGCACTTGCAGGGGGCGTGCAAATGGTGGAAGGTGCCACCTCTTCTAGAGATGAGCGGGTTCGGTTCCTCGGAATCCGAACCCGCCCGAACTTCATGTTTTTTTTCACGGGTCCGAGCGACTCGGATCTTCCCGCCTTGCTCGGTTAACCCGAGCGCGCCCGAACGTCATCATGACGCTGTCGGATTCTCGCGAGGCTCGGATTCTATCGCGAGACTCGGATTCTATATAAGGAGCCGCGCGTCGCCGCCATTTTCACTCGTGCATTGAGATTGATAGGGAGAGGACGTGTCTGGCGTCCTCTCCATTAGAATAGAGATAGATTAGATAGAGAGAGAGAGATTGTGCAGAGTCGCAGACAGAGTTAGTTTACCACAGTCAGTGACCAGTGCAGTTGCTAGTTAACTTTTATTTAATATAATATATCCGTTCACTTCTCTCTGCTATATCCGTTCTCTGCCTGAAAAAAAAAACGATACACAGCACAGTCAGTCACACAGTGTGACTCAGTCTGTGTGCACTCAGCTCAGCCCAGTGTGCTGCACAGTCATCAATGTATAAATTAAAAGCTTATAATTAATTGTGGGGGAGACTGGGGAGCACTGCAGGTTGTTAGCAGGAGCCAGGAGTACAATTATATTAATTAACAGTGCACACTTTTGCTGCAGGAGTGGTGACCAGTGCCTGACCACCAGTATAGTATTGTTGTATACTACTAATATCTCTTTAAATATCAACCAGTCTATATTAGCAGCAGACACAGTACAGTGCGGTAGTTCACGGCTGTGGCTACCTCTGTGTCGGCACACAGCAGGCAGTCCGTCCGACCAGAATTGTATTATTTATTATTATATACCTACCACCTAACCGTGGTTTTTTTTTCATTCTTTATACCGTCATAGTGTCATCCTAATTGTTACGAGTATACTACTATCTCTTTATCAACCAGTGTACAGTGCGGTAGTTCACGGCTGTGGCTACCTCTGTGTCGGCACACGGCAGGCAGTCCGTCCGACCAGAATTGTATTATTTATTATTATATACCTACCACCTAACCGTGGTTTTTTTTTTCATTCTTTATACCGTCATAGTGTCATCCTAATTGTTACGAGTATACTACTATCTCTTTATCAACCAGTGTACAGTGCGGTAGTTCACGGCTGTGGCTACCTCTGTGTCGGCACACGGCAGGCAGTCCGTCCGACCAGAATTGTATTATTTATTATTATATACCTACCACCTAACCGTGGTTTTTTTTTTCATTCTTTATACCGTCATAGTGTCATCCTAATTGTTACGAGTATACTACTATCTCTTTATCAACCAGTGTACAGTGCGGTAGTTCACGGCTGTGGCTACCTCTGTGTCGGCACACGGCAGGCAGTCCGTCCGACCAGAATTGTATTATTTATTATTATATACCTACCACCTAACCGTGGTTTTTTTTTCATTCTTTATACCGTCATAGTGTCATCCTAATTGTTACGAGTATACTACTATCTCTTTATCAACCAGTGTACAGTGCGGTAGTTCACGGCTGTGGCTACCTCTGTGTCGGCAGTCGGCAGGCAGTCCGTCCATCCATAATTGTATTATTATTATAATATATACCACCTAACCGTGGTTTTTTTATACCACCTAACCGTGGCAGTCCGTCCATAATTGTATACTAGTATCCAATCCATCCATCTCCATTGTTTACCTGAGGTGCCTTTTAGTTCTGCCTATAAAATATGGAGAACAAAAAAGTTGAGGTTCCAAAATTAGGGAAAGATCAAGATCCACTTCCACCTCGTGCTGAAGCTGCTGCCACTAGTCATGGCCGAGACGATGAAATGCCAGCAACGTCGTCTGCCAAGGCCGATGCCCAATGTCATAGTACAGAGCATGTCAAATCCAAAACACCAAATATCAGAAAAAAAAGGACTCCAAAACCTAAAATAAAATTGTCGGAGGAGAAGCGTAAACTTGCCAATATGCCATTTACCACACGGAGTGGCAAGGAACGGCTGAGGCCCTGGCCTATGTTCATGGCTAGTGGTTCAGCTTCACATGAGGATGGAAGCACTCAGCCTCTCGCTAGAAAACTGAAAAGACTCAAGCTGGCAAAAGCACCGCAAAGAACTGTGCGTTCTTTGAAATCCCAAATCCACAAGGAGAGTCCAATTGTGTCGTTTGCGATGCCTGACCTTCCCAACACTGGACGTGAAGAGCATGCGCCTTCCACTATTTGCATGCCCCCTGCAAGTGCTGGAAGGAGCACCCGCAGTCCAGTTCCTGATAGTCAGATTGAAGATGTCAGTGTTGAAGTACACCAGGATGAGGAGGATATGGGTGTTGCTGGCGCTGGGGAGGAAATTGACCAGGAGGATTCTGATGGTGAGGTGGTTTGTTTAAGTCAGGCACCCGGGGAGACACCTGTTGTCCGTGGGAGGAATATGGCCGTTGACATGCCAGGTGAAAATACCAAAAAAATCAGCTCTTCGGTGTGGAGGTATTTCACCAGAAATGCGGACAACAGGTGTCAAGCCGTGTGTTCCCTTTGTCAAGCTGTAATAAGTAGGGGTAAGGACGTTAACCACCTCGGAACATCCTCCCTTATACGTCACCTGCAGCGCATTCATAATAAGTCAGTGACAAGTTCAAAAACTTTGGGTGACAGCGGAAGCAGTCCACTGACCAGTAAATCCCTTCCTCTTGTAACCAAGCTCACGCAAACCACCCCACCAACTCCCTCAGTGTCAATTTCCTCCTTCCCCAGGAATGCCAATAGTCCTGCAGGCCATGTCACTGGCAAGTCTGACGAGTCCTCTCCTGCCTGGGATTCCTCCGATGCATCCTTGCGTGTAACGCCTACTGCTGCTGGCGCTGCTGTTGTTGCCGCTGGGAGTCGATGGTCATCCCAGAGGGGAAGTCGTAAGCCCACTTGTACTACTTCCAGTAAGCAATTGACTGTTCAACAGTCCTTTGCGAGGAAGATGAAATATCACAGCAGTCATCCTACTGCAAAGCGGATAACTGAGGCCTTGGCATCCTGGGTGGTGAGAAACGTGGTTCCGGTATCCATCATTACTGCAGAGCCAACTAGAGACTTGTTGGAGGTACTGTGTCCCCGGTACCAAATACCATCTAGGTTCCATTTCTCTAGGCAGGCGATACCGAAAATGTACACAGACCTCAGAAAAAGAGTCACCAGTGTCCTAAAAAATGCAGCTGTACCCAATGTCCACTTAACCACGGACATGTGGACAAGTGGAGCAGGGCAGGGTCAGGACTATATGACTGTGACAGCCCACTGGGTAGATGTATGGACTCCCGCCGCAAGAACAGCAGCGGCGGCACCAGTAGCAGCATCTCGCAAACGCCAACTCTTTCCTAGGCAGGCTACGCTTTGTATCACCGCTTTCCAGAATACGCACACAGCTGAAAACCTCTTACGGCAACTGAGGAAGATCATCGCGGAATGGCTTACCCCAATTGGACTCTCCTGTGGATTTGTGGCATCGGACAACGCCAGCAATATTGTGTGTGCATTAAATCTGGGCCAATTCCAGCACGTCCCATGTTTTGCACATACCTTGAATTTGGTGGTGCAGAATTTTTTAAAAAACGACAGGGGCGTGCAAGAGATGCTGTCGGTGGCCAGAAGAATTGCGGGACACTTTCGGCGTACAGGCACCACGTACAGAAAACTGGAGCACCACCAAAAACTACTGAACCTGCCCTGCCATCATCTGAAGCAAGAAGTGGTAACGAGGTGGAATTCAACCCTCTATATGCTTCAGAGGTTGGAGGAGCAGCAAAAGGCCATTCAAGCCTATACAATTGAGCACGATATAGTAGGTGGAATGCACCTGTCTCAAGTGCAGTGGAGAATGATTTCAACGTTGTGCAAGGTTCTGATGCCCTTTGAACTTGCCACACGTGAAGTCAGTTCAGACACTGCCAGCCTGAGTCAGGTCATTCCCCTCATCAGGCTTTTGCAGAAGAAGCTGGAGGCATTGAAGGAGGAGCTAACACGGAGCGATTCCGCTAGGCATGTGGGACTTGTGGATGCAGCCCTTAATTCGCTTAACAAGGATTCACGGGTGGTCAATCTGTTGAAATCAGAGCACTACATTTTGGCCACCGTGCTCGATCCTAGATTTAAAGCCTACCTTGGATCTCTCTTTCCGGCAGACACAGGTCTGCTGGGGTTGAAAGACCTGCTGGTGACAAAATTGTCAAGTCAAGCGGAACGCGACCTGTCAACATCTCCTCCTTCACATTCTCCCGCAACTGGGGGTGCGAGGAAAAGGCTCAGAATTCCGAGCCCACCCGCTGGCGGTGATGCAGGGCAGTCTGGAGCGACTGCTGATGCTGACATCTGGTCCGGACTGAAGGACCTGACAACGATTACGGACATGTCGTCTACTGTCACTGCATATGATTCTCTCAACATTGATAGAATGGTGGAGGATTATATGAGTGACCGCATCCAAGTAGGCACGTCACACAGTCCGTACTTATACTGGCAGGAAAAAGAGGCAATTTGGAGGCCCTTGCACAAACTGGCTTTATTCTACCTAAGTTGCCCTCCCACAAGTGTGTACTCCGAAAGAGTGTTTAGTGCCGCCGCTCACCTTGTCAGCAATCGGCGTACGAGGTTACATCCAGAAAATGTGGAGAAGATGATGTTCATTAAAATGAATTATAATCAATTCCTCCGCGGAGACATTGACCAGCAGCAATTGCCTCCACAAAGTACACAGGGAGCTGAGATGGTGGATTCCAGTGGGGACGAATTGATAATCTGTGAGGAGGGGGATGTACACGGTGATATATCGGAGGGTGAAGATGAGGTGGACATCTTGCCTCTGTAGAGCCAGTTTGTGCAAGGAGAGATTAATTGCTTCTTTTTTGGGGGGGGTCCAAACCAACCCGTCATATCAGTCACAGTCGTGTGGCAGACCCTGTCACTGAAATGATGGGTTGGTTAAAGTGTGCATGTCCTGTTTTGTTTATACAACATAAGGGTGGGTGGGAGGGCCCAAGGATAATTCCATCTTGCACCTCTTTTTTCTTTTCTTTTTCTTTGCATCATGTGCTGATTGGGGTGGGTTTTTTGGAAGGGACACCCTGCGTGACACTGCAGTGCCACTCCTAGATGGGCCCGGTGTTTGTGTCGGCCACTAGGGTCGCTAATCTTACTCACACAGCTACCTCATTGCGCCTCTTTTTTTCTTTGCGTCATGTGCTGTTTGGGGAGGGTTTTTTGGAAGGGACATCCTGCGTGACACTGCAGTGCCACTCCTAGATGTGCCCGGTGTTTGTGTCGGCCACTAGGGTCGCTAATCTTACTCACACAGTCAGCTACCTCATTGCGCCTCTTTTTTTCTTTGCGTCATGTGCTGTTTGGGGAGGGTTTTTTGGAAGGGCCATCCTGCGTGACACTGCAGTGCCACTCCTAGATGGGCCCGGTGTTTGTGTCGGCCACTAGGGTCGCTAATCTTACTCACACAGCTACCTCATTGCGCCTCTTTTTTTCTTTGCGTCATGTGCTGTTTGGGGAGGGTTTTTTGGAAGGGACATCCTGCGTGACACTGCAGTGCCACTCCTAGATGGGCCCGGTGTTTGTGTCGGCCACTAGGGTCGCTTATCTTACTCACACAGCGACCTCGGTGCAAATTTTAGGACTAAAAATAATATTGTGAGGTGTGAGGTATTCAGAATAGACTGAAAATGAGTGTAAATTATGGTTTTTGAGGTTAATAATACTTTGGGATCAAAATGACCCCCAAATTCTATGATTTAAGCTGTTTTTTAGTGTTTTTTGAAAAAAACACCCGAATCCAAAACACACCCGAATCCGACAAAAAAAATTCGGTGAGGTTTTGCCAAAACGCGTTCGAACCCAAAACACGGCCGCGGAACCGAACCCAAAACCAAAACACAAAACCCGAAAAATTTCAGGCGCTCATCTCTAACCTCTTCCCGTCCAGTGTTGGGAAGGTCAGGCATCGCAACCGATACATTTGGACTCTCCTTGGGGATTTGTGATTTAGAAGAATGTACAGTTCTTTGCTGTGCTTTTGCCAGCTTAAGTCTTTTCATTTTTCTAGCGAGAGGATGAGTGCTTCCATCCTCATGTGAATCTGAACCACTAGCCATGAACATCGGCCAGGGCCTCAGCCGTTCCTTGCCACTCCGTGTCGTAAATGGTATATTGGCAAGTTTACGCTTCTCATCAGACGCTTTTAATTTTGATTTTTGGGTCATTTTACTGAACTTTTGTTTTTTTAATTTTACATGCTCTCTATGACATTGGGCATCGGCCTTGGCAGATGACATTGATGGCATTTCATCGTCTCGGCCATGGCTAGTGGCAGCAGCTTCAGCACGAGGTGAAAGTGGATCTTGATCTTTCCCTATTTTACCCTCCACATTTTGTTCTCCATTTTTTATTGTGTGGAATTATATGCCAGTAATATATATCAATAGCAATGGCCTACTGTACCGTACTACTTTATATATACTGGTGGTCACAGCAAAATTCTGCACTGTCCTCCTACTATATACTGCGCACAACTAAAATGCAGCACAGGTATGCAGGTATGGATGGATAGTATACTTGACGACACAGAGGTAGAGCAGTGGACTACTGTACCGTACTGCTATATATATACTGGTGGTCACAGCAAAATTCTGCACTGTCCTCCTACTGTATACTGCGCACAACTAAAATGCAGCACAGGTATGGATGGATAGTATACTTGACGACACAGAGGTAGAGCAATGGACTTCTGTACCGTACTGCTATATATACTGGTGGTCACAGCAAAATTCTGCACTGTCCTTCTACTATATACTATAATGCAGCACAGATATGGAGATTTTTTCAGGCAGAGAACGTAGATATTTTCAGCACACTGAGCACAGATATTTGCAAGCACACTGAGCACAGATATTTGCAGCACACTGAGCACAGATATTTGCAGCACACTGAACACAGAAATTGAGAGAACGCAGCCATGTCCTCTCGCTATCATCTCCAAAGCACGAGTGAAAATGGCGGCGACATGTGGCTCCTTATATAGAATACGAATCTCGCGAGAATCCGACAGCGGGATGATGAAGTTCGGGCGCGCTCGGGTTAACCGAGCAAGGCGGGAAGATCCGAGTCTGCCTCGGAACCGTGTAAAATGGGTGAAGTTCGGGGGGGTTCGGATCCCGAGGAACCGAACCCGCTCATCACTAATGCAGATGATACTCAGATCTACCTATCCTCCCCAGATTTGTCACCATCTGTATTGGGCCGGGTCACTGAATGCCTTTCTGTCATTTCATCTTGGAAGACATCTCACCACCTCAAACATAATATTTCCAAAACAGAATTAATTATATTTCCACCTACCAATAATAGTTACCAACCTGATATCTCTATCACTGTTGATAACTCGACTATCTACCCTACCCCACAAGCTCGCTGCCTAAGTGTCATCCTTGACTCTGAACTGTCCTTTGTTCCCAACATTCAATCTGTTTCAAGATCATGTTACATACATCTAAGAAACATATCCAAAATATGACCATATCTTACAGAAGACACTGCAAACACTCTAATCCACGCTCTCATTATCTCCCGCATTGATTATTGTAATAGTCTCCTAACTGGTCTTCCCAAACGTAGGCTCTCATCACTACAATACATTTTGAATGCAGCTGCGTGGCTAATCTTCCTCGCTGACGTTCATCGTCTGCAGATCCGCTCTGTCAGTCCCTCCATTGGTTACTGGTATTCTACTGTATTAAATATAAAATACATTTACTTTTATACATGGCTATTAACCAAACTGCACCATCATACATCTCCTCACTCATCTTAAAATATCTCCCTACCAGACCTCTCCGCTCTGCACAAGATCTAAGTCTCTCATCCACATGCATTACTTGTTCACACTCAAAATTACAGGACTTTGGGGGTCATTCCGAGTTGTTCGGTCACTAGCAGTTTTTAGCAGCATTGCACACGCTAGGCCACCGCCCTCTGGGAGTGTATCTTAGCTTAGCAGAATTGCGAACGAAAGATTAGCAGAATTGTGAATAGAAATTTCTTAGCAGTTTCTGAGTAGCTCGAGACTTACTCCTACACTGCGATCAGCTCAGGCCGTTTCGTTCCTGGTTTGACGTCACAAACACGCCCTGCGTTCGCCCATACACTTCCCCGTTTCTTCAGACACTCCCGCGTTTTTCCCAGAAACGCCAGCGTTTTTCCACACACTCCCATAGAATGGCCAGTTTCCGCCCAGAAACACCCACTTCCTGTCAATCACACTCCGATCACCAGAACGATGAAAAATCTTCGTTACGCCGTGAGTAAAATACCAAACTTTTGTGCTAATTTACTTGGTGCAGGCGCACTGCGAACATTGCGCATGCGCAGTTTGTGACTAATCGCTCCTTAGCGAAAAAAACTAACGAGCTAACAACTTGGAATCACCCCTTTATCCGTGCTTCACCCATTCTGTGGAATGCCCTCCCACGCACAATAAGACTCACCTCTAGTCTCCGAAACTTTAAATGTTCCCTGAAATCTCACCTCTTCAGACAAGCCTAAAATTCCAGACCCACCCACATAACCTTCAGTGCTTCCCTATTTAATTGCATCCTCTCTGTACAGTCCACATAACATCACATAGCTTGTCTTTCTTTACTCTCACACCCTCCTGACCCCTGGCCAACATTGCTGGGTGATCACATCATACAACCTATTAAGAACCTAGCAATCTGGTGGATCATTATGCAATAGGTAGCATCTATCCTTGTGTATATCTATGCCTATTTCCCTATAGATTGTAAGCTTGCGAGCAGGGCCCTCCTCCCTCTATATCTGTCTGTTTTTACCCAGTTTTGTTCTATTACTGTTGTTCTAATTGTAAAGCGCAACGAAATGTGCTGCGCTATATAAGACACTTAAATAAATAATAAATATGGGCAAAAGCTTTGCTCCCGAAGACACGAAGATGACTCACACTTGGCTTTTTCCTGGATATAGCCTCCAGTGGCATTTTTCCTTTGACGGCCACTGTAGGTGCATGATTCTTTAGGTATACTGCAGTAGATAGATACTGCTTCTGCCCAAAACTTATTTTCCAGGCCAGCATCACTTAACATGTGGGCTAATTCATAACTGATCGCGGCTGTGAGTGTTCATACAGCAGCAATCAGGTCTTAAGTGCATAGAATGTCTTAGCCCTGCCATCGCCTCTGCCTGATTGACAGGTAGATGCAGTCGTTGGGCAGGAGGGAGTGGGCTAAGCAGCATTTGGCTGCCATTTTGGGGGCACGGTCTGGGCAACGCAGGTGCCTGGACCATTGTGGGGACAGGACTTGATGGCCGCGTGATGTCACTCAGCCGCTTAACCTGGGCACCGACAAGTAGCTCCCTGCCAGTGCGCAAGGGCTGCGTTGGCTAGGAGCTGCTCCTACAGTACAAAAGCATCCCCGCTGTGCGATGCTTTCAAACTTCGGTTGGGGGGTAGGGCCTGACATGCGGGATGGATTAGTGTCACGCTCGGCATAAGTTGGGGTTCCGACAACCGAGTTTTGGCTGAAGGGACAGCTACCTGTGAGGAGAGTAAACAAGGTGGCTGAATGTAATTCCTTCTCATGGGGTGGAAGCCAAACTAAGTGTTAACGTTGGCCGGAGGGCGTAAAGAAAAGGAGGACTTCGTAGGAAGATAACTGTAGTTTTAATGAATAATCAGGCTGTACACGAATATTGGAGCAATTGAAGAAACAGGAAGAAGTAGAGTCTATGGTTAAATGACTTGAAGAGTGAAGCTGAAGAACTCCGGTAAAGAAGAACTGAAGACTGTGTTTTATGATTAGAAGACGAGGCTGAAGAACTTGGACTTTGAAGAAATGAAGACTGTGGTTTGTAATTAAAAGACGAGGCTGAAGAACTTGGACTTCGAAGAAATGAGGACTGTGGTTTGTGATTGAAAGTAGAGATGAGCGGGTTCGGTTCGTCGAGATCCGAACCTCCCCGAACATCACCTATTTTACACGGGTCCGAGGCAGCCTCGGATCTTCCCGCCTTGCTCGGTTAACCTGAACGAGCGGAACGTCATCATCCCACTGTCGGATTCTCGCGCGATTCGTATTCTATATAAAGAGCCGCGCATCGCCGCCATTTTCATCCGTGCATTGGAGATTGAATGGAGAGGACGTGGCTATGTTTTCTGCCTGAAAAGCTCCATATCTGTGCTCAATGTGCTGCAAATATCTGTGCTCAGTGTGCTGCAAATATCTACGTTCTCTGCCTGAAAAGCTCCATATCTGTGCTCAGTGTGCTGCAAATATCTACGTTCTCTGCCTGAAAAACTCCATATCTGTGCTCAGTGTGCTGCAAATATCGGTGTTCAGTGTGCTGCATTTTGCTGACCAACAGTATATAGTTGTACAGTACAGTAGGCCATTGCTGTATCTTGCAGGTCTGTGTCACTGCAAGTATCCATTCCATATCTGTACTGCATTTTTGTGAGCAGTATATATAGTAGGACAGTGCAGCATTTTGGTGACCAACAGTATATAGTTGTACAGTACATTAGGCCATTGCTGTATCTTGCAGCTCCGTGTCACTGCAAGTATCAATTCCATATCTGTGCTGCATTTTTGTGAGCAGTATATATAGTAGTACAGTGCAGCATTTTGGTGACCAACAGTATATAATTGTACAGTACAGTAGGCCATTGCTGTATCTTGCAGCTCTGTGTCACTGCAAGTATGAATTCCATATCTGTGCTGCATTTTTGTGAGCAGTATATATAGTAGTACATTGCAGCATTTTGGTGACCAACAGTATACAGTTGTACAGTACAGTAGGCCATTGCTATTGATATAATAATATATATTACTCGCATATAATTCCACACATTAAGTTCAGTAAAATTACCCAAAAATCTAAATTAAAAGCGTCTGAGGAGAAGCGTAAACTTGCCAATATGCCATTTACGACACGGAGTGGCAAGGAACGGCTGAGGCCCTGGCCTATGTTCATGGCTAGTGGTTCAGCTTCACATGAGGGTGGAAGCACTCATCCTCTCGCTAGAAAAATGAAAAGACTTAAGCTGGCAAAAGCACAGCAAAGAACTGTGCGTTCTTCTAAATCACAAATCCCCAAGGAGAGTCCAATTGTGTCGGTTTTGATGCCTGACCTTCCCAACACTGGACGGGAAGAGCTTGCGCCTTCCACCATTTGCACGCCCCCTGCAAGTGCTGGAAGGAGCACCCGCAGTCCAGTTCCTGATAGTCAAATTGAAGATGTCACTGTTGAAGTACACCAGGATGAGGATATGGGTGTTGCTGGCGCTGAGGAGGAAATTGACAAGGAGGATTCTGATGGTGAGGTGGTTTGTTTAAGTCAGGCACCCGGGGAGACACCTGTTGTCCGTGGGAGGAATATGGCCATTGACATGCCTGGTCAAATTACAAAAAAAACCATCTCTTCGGTGTGGAATTATTTCAACAGAAATGCGGACAACATGTTTCAAGCCGTGTGTTGCCTTTGTTAAGCTGTAATAAGTAGGGGTAAGGACGTTAACCACCTCGGAACATCCTCCCTTATACGTCACCTGCAGCGCATTCATCAGAAGTCATTGACAAGTTCAAAAACTTTGGGTGACAGTGGAAGCAGTCCACTGACAACTAAATCCCTTCCTCTTGTAACCAAGCTCCTGCAAAACACACCACCAACTCCTCGGTGTCAATTTCCTCCTTAGACAGGAACGGCAATAGTCCTGCAGGCCATGTCACTGGCAAGTCTGACGAGTCCTATCCTAACTGGGATTCCTCCGATGGATACTTGAGTGTAATGCCTACTGCTGCTGGCGCTGCTGTTGTTGCTGCTGGGAGTCGATCGTCATCCCAGAGGGGAAGTCGGAAGAAGACCACTTGTACTGCTTCCAGTAACCAATTGACTGTCCAATAGCTCTTTGCGAGGAAGATTAAATATCACAGCAGTCATCCTGTTGCTAAGCGGATAACTCAGACCTTGGCAGCTGTGTTGGTGTTAGACGTGTGTCCAGTATCCACCGTTAATTCACAGGGACTTAGAGAATTTATTGAGGTCGTTTCTAGTCAGGCTATGCTTTGTATCACCACTTTCCATAAGAGGCACACAGCTGACAACCTCTTACGTAAACGGAGGAACATTATCGCAGATTGGCTTACCCCAATTGGACTTTCCTGGGGATTTGTGACATCAGACAACGCCACCAATATTGTGCGTGCATTACATTTGCGCAAATTCCAGCCCGTCCCATGTATTTTCACATACAATTAATTTGGTGGTGCAGAATTCTTTTAAAAATGACAGGGGCGTGCAAGAGATGCTGTCGGTGGCCCGAAGAATTGCAGGCCACTTTCGGCATTCATCCACCACGTGCCGAAGACTGGAGCACCAGCAAACACTCCTGAACCTGCCCTCCATCAGCTGAAGCAAGAGGTGGTAACGAGGTGGAATTCAACCCTCTATATGCTTCAGTGGATGGAGGAGCAGCAAAAGGCCATTCAAGCCTATACATCTGCCTACGATATAGGCAAAGGAGGGGGAATGCACCTGACTCAAGCGCAGTGGAGAATGATTTCAACGCTGTGCAAGGTTCTGCAACCCTTTGAACTTGCCACATGTGAAGTCTGTTCAGACACTGCCAGCCTGAGTCAGGTCATTCCCCTCATCAGGCTTTTGCAGAAGCAGCTGGAGAGATTGAAGGAGGAGCTAAGACGGAGCGATTCTGCTAGGCATGTGGGACTTGTGGATGGAGCCCTTAATTCACTTAACCAGGATACACGGGTGGTCAATCTGTTGAAATCAGAGCACTACATTTTGGCCACCGTGCTCGATCCTAGGTTTAAAGCCTACGTTGTATCTCTCTTTCCGGCAGACACAAGTCTGCAGAGGTTCAAAGACCTGCTGGTGAGAAAATTGTCAAGGCAAGCGGAACGTGACCCATCAACAGCTCCTCCTTCACATTCTCGCGCAACTGCGGCTGCTAGGAAAAGGATAAGAATTCCGAGCCCACCCACTTGCAGTGATGCAGAGCAGTCAGGAGCGAGTGCTGACATCTGGTCCGGCCTGCAGGACCTGCCAACGATTACTAACATGTTGTCTACTGTCACTGCATATGATTTTGTTACCATTGAAAGAATGGTGGAGGATTATATGAGTGACCGCATCCAAGTAGGCACATCAGACAGTCCGTACGTATACTGGCAGGAAATAGATGCAATTTGGAGGCCCTTGCACAAACTGGCTTTATTTTACCTAAGTTGCCCCCCCCCCCCCTCCAGTGTGTACTCCGAAAGAGTGTTTAGTGCAGCCGGTCACCTTGTCAGCAGTTGGCGTACGAGGTTACTTCCACAAAATTTGGAGAAGATGATGTTCATCAAAATGAATTATAATCAATTCCTCCGTGGAGACATTCACCAGCAATTGCCTCCAGAAAGTACACAGGGACCTGAGATGGTGGATTCCAGTGGGGACGAATTAATACTCTGTGAGGAGTGGGATTTACACAGTGAAAGGGGTGAGGAATCGGAGGATGATGATGAGGTCGACATCTTGCCTCTGTAGAGCCAGTTTAAGCAAGGAGAGATTGATTGCTTCTTTTTTTGGTGGGGGCCCAAACCAACCAGTCATTTCAGCCACAGTCGTGTGGCAGACCCTGTGGGTGAAATGATGGGTTTGTTAAAGTGTGCATGTTTTGTTTATACAACATAAGGGTGAGTGGGAGGGCCCAAGGACAATTCCATCTTGCACCTCTTTTTTTTATTTATCTTTGCATCATGTGATGTTTGGGGCCAATTTTTATAAGTGCCATCCTGTCTGACACTGCAGTGCCACTCCTAGATGGGCCAGGTGTTTGTGTCGGCCACTTGGGTCGCTTAGCTTAGTCATCCAGCGACCTTGGTGCAAATTTTAGGACTAAAAATAATATTGTGAGGTGTGAGGTGTTCAGAATAGACTGGAAATGAGTGGAAATTATGGTTACTGAGGTTAATAATACTATAGGATCAAAATGACCCCCAAATTCTATGATTTATGCTGTTTTTGAGGGGGTTTTGAAAAAAAACACCCGAATCCGACAAAAAAATTCAGGGAGGTTTTGCCAAAACGCGTCCGAATCCAAAACATGGCCGCGGAACCGAATCCAAAACCAAAACACAAAACCCGAAAAATTTCCGGTGCACAACTTTAATTGAAAGACGAGGGTGAAGAACTTGGACTTTGAAGAAATGAGGACTGAGGTTCATGATTGAAAGACGAGGCTGAAGAATTTAGACTTTGAAGAAATGAAGACGTCTGCGGGAACCGCGTTAGCACCTGGAGCTCCTCTATGACCTGGGACCCCGTGAGCACTTCCATGAGTGGCAACGGACTAGGACAGTAGGACTTCAGCAGCGTTTAGGTAACCGATGGATGAGAGCAACCAGGACCAGGGAACCAGAAGTAACCTGGGAGCACAGAGCTGGAGAACCTTTCACAAGGAGGTAACATGAAGCACTGGCACTCTCCCTCTGAGCCAGCCCCCTTTTATAAGGGGAGAACACGCAGGATTGGCTGGACACAGATTGGGAAATTCATTGTTAATACTCTGGTCTCCATCATGGCTGCCCCCAGCACAGGAGACGTACTTAGCTGTTAGCACACAGCTTTAGCCAGCTTCAGTCTCTGACACACTATACTGTGTCACCACTAGAGGACCTTACCGCAGCGATCCTCGCCGCAGCGCCCGGCTCTCCAGACCCTCGGCCCCCGGCCCTTGACAGCCGCACCTCCATCCAGAAGGACCCGCCGCCAGCTGCTCCCTACCGCAACAGCCGCGCCAACCAGCGGGATGGTAACCCGCGGGAGCAACCACCGGAGGTAAGGCTCCGGAGCCTGACAGTACCCCCCCTTTTTAGGGTGGGCTCTGAACACTCTTGTGCTTTCAACGGACTCTTGGTATGAAAGGCCCGGACTAATCTTGGAGCATGGATGTCCTCTTCAGAAACCCAGGACCTTTCCTCCAGCCCATATCCCTTCCAATCAATAAGATATTGGAGACGACCATATCTTTTACGACAGTCAAGGATCCTATGAACTTCAAATTCTTCTCCCTGAGCAGCTTGCACCTTGTGAGGTCTAGGGAGCCCAGCCCGAAAACGGTTCAGTATGAGAGGCTTCGTCACTTTGTATGCTACTGGATTCGATACTTTTTCAACAGGATACGGTCCAATGAATCTGGGGGCAAATTTTTTGGAAGGGACCTTGAGTCTTAAGTTTCGAGTAGAAATCCAGACTTGATCACCCACTTTGAGACTAGGAACAGCCTTCCGTTTCCGATCTGCAAAAAACTTGTATTTATTGGATGTTTTAAGCAGAGCCTCATGAACTTGTTTCCACATCTTTGTGAATTGCTGAATGGCTAACTCTGCGGCAGGTACTTCAAGAGCTGGATGAGATTGGAAAGCAGGAACACGTGGATGAAGTCCATAATTCACATAAAAGGGTGTGGAATGAGTAACGGAATGGTTGAGAAAATTGTGAGTAAATTCAGCAAATGGAAGATAGTTCAGCCAATCGTCCTGAGAAGAAGACATGAAGAGTCGTAGGAAAGTCTCTAAGTCTTGGTTCACTCTCTCAGTCTGGCCATCTGTTTGGGGATGGTATGCAGAAAAGAAACTTAATTTCATTCCAAGAGCTGAACTCAGTGCTCTCCAGAATTTAGCCACAAACTGAGGCCCTCGATTGGAAACTATCTCTTGTGAAAGTCCATGTAACCGGAAGATGTCTGATATGAACATTTTTGATAGTTGTGGAGCGGTTGGTAGACCTGTAAGTGGGACAAAGTGTGCCATTTTGGAAAATCGGTCCACAATGACCCAAATGGTGTTTCCTCCTCTGCAAACAGGTAGGTCAGTTATAAAGTCCATGGAGATGTGTGTCCAGGGTTTTTGTGGAACCGATAGTGGATGAAGAAACCCAATGGTGATCCTCTTGGACTTTTATGTTGGGCGCACCTTGGGCAGGCAGCAATGAATTCCAAAACATCCGTCTTCAGATGAGGCCACCAATAGGAGCGTTGGATGAACTTAAGAGTCTTGAGGCTACCTGCGTGTCCTATACACGGTCAGGTATGAGCCCACGTGAGCAGTTTTTTCCTGAGTTCCGGTGCAACAAAGGTTTTTCCCGGTGGCGGAAGCGGAGTAGTATGAGTTGCAGCAAAGGAGGCCGGATCTAGGATGAATTCTCTGTCTGGAAGATCTGTGGACTCATTTGAACTCAATGAACGAGAGAGCGAATCTGCTTTCTGAATAAGAGACCCTGGACAATAACTGAGCTTGAAAGAAAAATGTGAGAAGAACAGTGCCCACCTGGGCTTGCTGTGGGTTTAAACATCGGGCGGTCTGAAGATATAAAAGATTTTTGTGATCTGTGGTTACTGAGATTGGGTGCTGAGCTCCTTCCAGTAAGTACCTCCACTCTTCAAAAGCAAGTTTTATGGCAAGCAATTCTTGTTCTCCAATGGTGTTGTTTTGTTCTGCCGGAGAGAATCTTCGGGAAAAATAAGCTCAAGGATGAGCTTTCTGATCCTCGAAGTACTGGGATAAGACGACCCCCACTCCTACTGAAGAAGCATCCACCTCCACCTGAAAAGGACGACTGAGATCAGGTTGCCGAAGGATAGGAGCAGACATGTTGGCCTCTTTTAGAAATTAAAAGGCTTTTAGTGCCTCAGGTGGCCAAGCTACAAAATTCAACCCTTTTCTTGTTAGTGCTGTAATCGGGGCAATGATGGAGGACTAATCTTTAATAAACTTCATATAGAAATTGGCGAAGCCTAAAAAACGCTGGATTCCCTTCAGAGTGGTAGGAAGGGTCAAATCTCTGATTGCTTGGACTTTGGCAGGATCCATCTGTAATTCCCTCCCGGAAATGATGTAACCTAAAAAAGGGATGGAGGGAACATCAAATGTGCAAAAGAGTCGATTTTCCCTTAGATGTCTCAAGACGTCTCTGACTTGTTCCCGATGGACTTTCAGATCTTTGGAAAATATTAGAATATTGTCCAGATACACAACCAGGCACTTAAAGAGGAGATCTCAGAATAACTCGTTGATATAATTCTGGAAGACTGCTGGAGCATTGCATAAGCCAAAGGGCATCACCAGATATTCGTACTGCCCGTCGCGAGTATTGAACACTTCCACTCATCTCCTGTGCGAATGTGTATAAGGTTATAAGCTCCCCGCGGGTCCAATTTGGTGAAAATGGTAGCCCCCTTTACATGGTCAAATAGTTCGGGAATCAAGGGCAAGGGGTATCTGTTCTTAACTGTAATTTCGTTGAGGACCCGGTAATCGATGCAAGGCCGTAGGCCTTCGTCCTTCTTAACAAAAAAAAACCCTGCCCCGGCTGGAGAAGAGGAAGGGCGAAGCAACCCTTTGGCCAAATTCTCCTGTATATACTCAGAAATCCACTTGGGTTTCTGGGAGAGATAAAGTGTATGTTCGGCCTCTCTGAGGTGTTTTAATAGGCAGTAAATCGATAGGGCAGTCCCAACTTCGGTGGGGAGGCAAGGTATCCACCCATTGCTTACTGAACATGTCCAGAAAGGGCTGATAGGCATCTGGGAGATCAGTGGAGTGTAGGGTAAAGAGTGGCTTGATGGTGGATAAACAGCTTTGAGAACACGACTCCCCCCAGGCAAGTACATCCATAGTTTGCCAATCTAAGCGGGGGTTGTGCTCCTGCAACCACGGGAATCCTAGGATTATTTTTTGAGAGGCTTTGGGAATTACCAGGAAAGAAATAACTTCAAAATGGAGAATACCAACTTTCATCTTCAGAGGAACTGTACGGTGGGTGATGATCCCTTCAGGGATATAACTTCCATCAACCATGGTGATAGAGATAGCTTGCTCCAAACGAGTAGTTGGTATTTCAGACTGTTGGACTAAGGCGGAACTAATTACATTTTCTGCAGCTCCAGAATTTAAAAGTCCTGTAACATGAAAGGAGGTAGAGGGAAGTTCCAGACATACAGCCAACAGTGATTCCTTCCTGGTAAATTGGTTGGGGAATGCTCCTAGCTTAACCTCTCCTGTGTAAGCTAGGAGCGGGAGTTTCCCGGTCGTTGAATACAAGACTTAACAAAGTGGTTGGCCGCCCCACAATACATGCAGAGGTTTCCCTGTCTGCGTCTTTGATGTTCCTCATTGGTGAGACGAGAACAGTTGACCTGCATGGGTTCTTCAGTAGACGGTGAGGATGGTCTAGGAGTGGGACAGGCCCGAGATTTGGGTCGCTCGAACCTTGTTCTCTCAAGACAGCACTCCTTGTATCTTAGATCAATCTTGTTACATAAAGAAATAAGCTGATCGAACTTAACTGGCACATCCTGAGTGTCCAGATCATCTTTAATTTTGTCGGAGAGACCGTTCCAAAAGGCGGCAATGAGAGCCTCTTCATTCCAGCCCGCTTCGTAAAATAGAGTACGGAATTGGATCACGTACTGGTCGAGGGAACGGGTTCCCTGATTCATGCGCAGAATCTCCAAGGAGGCAGAGGTGGTCCAGCCTGGCTCGTCAAAGATTTTACAAAAAGTTGCCACGAATTCTGGGTAATTCGAGAGTATGGGATCAGTTATCTCCCATAAGGGTGAAGCCGCCCAATCCAGAGCTGGTCCGGTCAGAAGTGAAATGATGTACAGTATGCGATTTTGGTCCGATCAGATGGAAAGTTAGCTGGCTGAAGCTTAAACTGGATCTCACATTGATTGAGGAATCCTCGGCATTGCTTTGGACTACAGCGAAATTTACTGGGTGGCGGTAGTTGTAAACGAGGAACTGGAATCGACACTAGAGGATTAGGTGCTGGTGGATTGGAAGCTGGAACTGGAGTCCGAGATGTGGAAATGGCTGTGTGAAGAGGATCCAAACGAGTGGATATATTCTGCATGAACTGTACAATCTGTGCCTGCATGGCCTCCTGTTTATTTAGACGAGACAGAATATCCACAGAGGCATTGCCCCCGGTAGCCTGCTCACTTGCCGGATCTATTGGGCCAGTGCTTACTGTCACGCTCGGCATAAATTGGGGTTCCGACAACCGAGTTTTGGCTGAAGGGACAGCACCCTGTGAGGAGAGTAAACAAGGTGGCTGAATGTAATTCCTCCTCATGGGGTGGAAGCCAAACTAAGTGTTAACGTTGGCCGGAGGGCGTAAAGAAAAGGAGGACTTCGTAGGAAGATAACTGTAGTTTTAATGAATAATCAGGCTGTACACGAATATTGGAGCAATTGAAGAAACTGGAAGAATTAGAGTCTATGGTTAAATGACTTGAAGAGTGAAGCTGAAGAACTCCGGTAAAGAAGAACTGAAGACTGTGTTTTATGATTAGAAGACGAGGCTGAAGAACTTGGACTTTGAAGAAATGAAGAATGTGGTTTGTAATTAAAAGACGAGGCTGAAGAACTTGGACTTCGAAGAAATGAGGACTGTGGTTTGTGATTGAAAGTCGAGGCTGAAGAACTTGGACTTTGAAGAAATGAGGACTGTGGTTTGTGATTGAAAGACAAGGCTGAAGAACTTGGACTTTGAAGAAATGAAGATGTCTGCGGGAACTGCCGTTAGCACCTGGAGCTCCTCTATGACCTGGGACCCCATGAGCGCTTCCACGAGTGGCAACGGACTTAGACAGTAGGACTGCAGCAGCGTTTAGGTAACCGATGGATGAGAGCAACCAGGACCAGGGAACCAGAAGTAACCTGGGAGCACAGAGCTGGAGAACCATTCACAAGGAGGTAACATGAAGCACTGGCACTCTCCCCCTGAGCCAGCCCCCTTTTATAAGGGGAGAACACGCAGGATTGGCTGGACACAGTTTGGGAACTTCATTGGTAATACTCTGGTCTCCAACATGGCTGCCTCCAGCATAGGAGACGTACATAGATGTTAGCACACAGCTTTAGCCAGCTTCAGTCTCTGACGCACTATACTGTGTCACCACTAGAGGACCTTACCGCAGCGATCCCCGCCGCAGCACTCGGCTCTCCAGACCCTCGGCCCCCGGCCCTTGGCAGCCGCACATCCGTACAGAAGGACCCGCCGCCAGCAGCTCCCTACCGCCGCAGCCGCGCCAACCAGCGGGATGGTAACCCGCGGGAGCACCCATCGGAAATAAGGCTCCGGAGCCTGACAACTTGCCCTGTGCTGGGCGCCCTCCCGCATGTCAGGGAAGCTGATCGTAGGTGTGCTAAATTTAGCACATCTACAATCAGATCTGAATCACTCCCATAGTCAAGTTCTCTTTCAACAATTGTGTGGTTTGCCCGCTCACTCACGCCATTCTGTTCCTGTGTGTAGGCAATTGTTAGCTGATGCTTCGTGCCATATTTCCTATGGGATGCGACTTAGACTTTGTTATCATACTCTCCACTGTTGTCTGAGCTCAGGACTTTTAGTTTCAGACCTGTCTAATTCTCCATTAGGTTTTTGTATTCCACAATTTTCTTGACCACTTTACTCTTCTCTTTAAGGAATTACACGTGTGTCATTCTTATGGCATCATCAACGAGAGTCATGGAATACCTATAGCCACTGATTGATTCTTCCTCCATTGGACCACACATGCCTGTGTGCACTAGAGCTAACGGTGGCCCTCATTCCGAGTTGGTCGGTCGCAAGGCGAATTTAGCAGAGTTACACACGCTAAGCCGCCGCCTACTGGGAGTGAATCTTAGCTTCTTAAAATTGCGACCGATGTATTCGCAATATTGCGATTACTAACTACTTAGCAGTTTCAGAGTAGCTTCAGACTTACTCTGCCTGTGCGATCAGTTCAGTGCTTGTCGTTCCTGGTTGACGTCACAAACACACCCAGCGTTCGCCCAGGCACTCCCACCGTTTCTCCGGCCACTCCTGCGTTTTTTCCGGAAACGGTAGCGTTTTCAGCCACACGCCCCTGAAACGCCGTGTTTCCGCCCAGTAACACCCATTTCCTGTCAATCACATTACGATCGCCGGAGCGATGAAAAAGCCGTGAGTAAAATTACTTTCTACATAGCAAAGTTACTTGGCGCAGTCGCAGTGCGAACATTGCGCATGCGTACTAAGCGGATTTTCATTGCGATGCGATGAAAAATACCGAGCGAACAACTCGGAATGAGGGCCGGTGTCTCTGCTCTACTAACTGACTTTGGAAATGTGTTGCGAGTTTGCTTGCCTTTTATGCAACTCTCACACATGGGTCTTTCAGTGTTGCTCACGGTGATCCCTGTTACCATTCCATCTAGCAGTTTCTTGATGTTGTCATATCCCAGATGATCTAAGCATTTGTGCCACAGCTTCATTGACTGTTTTTCATCAGTAACCATCATTGCAGTACACTCCTCCGTGTCCAGGACATATAGTTGAAAGCACCAGGTTGCTGAAGCAATAACAGTCCCTCTTTTATTCTGCACCATACATTTGCCCTTCTGAAATTGGACTCTGTAGCCTTTTTTCTCTATGACGCTGATAGCAATGAGATTACTTCCTAAATTAGGCACGTACAACACATCTTGGATATCTGTAACAACTGTTTATCCTCCAATTCTTAAACACACTGCGATTGTCCCAGCTTGTGATGCAGTAAGGACCTTATTTCCAATCCCTGTAACTGTAGTGGGAACACACAGTGTTAAAGAATTGAACCAATGCTTATTGCAAATGAAATGTCTAGCAACCCCTGAGTCCATGTACCAGCAATCCTTCCTGTGTCTGTCTGCTACAGTCAATGCTGACTCATTTGGCTTGTCATGCTGCTTCTGCGCACCACTGGAATTAATCATTCAGCAATCTGAAGCTTTATGTCCTATCTTGTGACATACAAAACACTTGAATTTGTGATTTTTGGACTTTGTGCCCTTTGTGATCAAGGCAGAACCCTCAGCCATAGTCGTGACTGGAATACGTTCTTGGAACTCCAGCAACCTGGCCCTTACAAACTCTGTTGTCAGCTTAATGTTAATTGACTCTAGCGCAACCACCAAAAAATATAATTCTGGTGTCAGATTCTGTAACAAACCCATCGCCACTTCTTCCTCATCCACCTATGCCGCCACAGGTGCCAACTGCTGAGCTATCGACAATAACTTATCAATGTATTCATTCATGTCCTTGCAGGCACTCAGTTTCATTCCATATAGCATGCATCTCAAACTTATTCTTCTCATTAGACCTTTATTTCATATGCATTTTGCAGGGCTGTCCACATGTCATTAGCTGACACTTTACCACTAACTATTGAATAGACATGCTGCTAAACAGCTAAACCTAGAGGGGGTAATTCCAAGTTGATCGCAGCAGGAATTTTGTTAGCAGTTGGGCAAAACCATGTGCACTGCAGGGGAGGCAGATATAACATTTGCAGAAAGAGTTAGATTTGGGCGGGTTATATTGTTTCTGTGCAGGGTAAATACTGGCTGCTTTATTTTTACACTGCAAATTAGATTGCAGATTGAACACACCACACCCAAATCTAACTCTCTCTGCACATGTTAAATCTGCCTCCCCTGCAGTGCACATGGTTTTGCCCAACTGCTAATAAAATTCCTGCTGCAATCAACTTGGAATTACCCCCATAGTCTTGATGTCTGTCTATATCATCTGGGTTTGGACCTGCTCCTGGGTCTATAGTAAACTTCCACAACTTTTCCCGCTTAAACTGCATCTCCATGGCAAACTTCCATGTAGCAAAGTTCTCTGAACCTTTCAGCTTAGCAAAGCTCATGCTGTGTCCTGTGCTATACATCCTTTCTGCACTTGTGTAAAATGTCACTTTAAACTTTGTTTGTGTGATTATTTAAAAGCACTCAGGGGGTTAATCTTCAGCACACACAGGTCTGGGATGTGGGACTGGGCCCATTACCCGTTGGCAGAGTGTATTGGAATTTTCTGGTGCAGTTACGTCAGTCCACACACTTAATGACTTAAACAGTAATGCAGGTTTATTCAGTGAACACAGGTGACTCAGATGTAATACTGATATAGGCATTAGGGGCCCTTATATCATACAAGGTAACAGCATTGGTAGCTTGACTTATCAGGAGTTGTCTCCAGTGGTGAGGGACAGAGGACTGCACAGCCATGCAGTCTGACTCCCGCTGTAGAGAAGATGTGGCGCCTGGCTCAGCGTCAGCTCCGGAGCTGTGATACATGCAATGGAATGCTGTGAGTCTCTGTAGCTGAGATCCGCTCCCAGTCTCAGCTCTGCATGCTTGTACACACCAGGACTCAGTCTCTCTCACTCACTCTAAGATGGAGGAGCAGGAATTACATCACATAGCTCCGCCTCTGAGTGACTCTTGGCACTAGGGAATTAACACTAGGGGATGTGCCCATAGACTGCTGTGTAGAAGCAGACAGGCACAGAGCGCACTATTTCCTAACAAATGGGGGCTCTACCTGGTGTAATGTTTAAAAGGGGGCTCTACCTGGTGTAATGTGTATGGGAACTCTAACTGGCATAATGTGAAAAAAGACTCTTCCTGGCTTAATATATATAAGGGGCTCTCCCTGGAGAACTGTATATAACCTCCCCCCACAGCATGACCCTAACCCCCAGGCAGGCGACAAAACCTAACCTCCCCCTTTCCATCTTTAAAACCTAACCTGCCAGCTGTTGTAATGGTTGGGATGCCGGCTGTCGAAATCCCGGCGTTGGTCTACCGGGAGTTCCGACACCCGGTGTCCTTGCAGTCCTAAAATCGGGCTCTGCTCTTAATAAAACGTTCAGAAGTATTTTTTCTTCTGTATCCCAAGTATAGACTTACTTCTTCACACTGCATCTTCAGAGAAAACATCAGATGTCAGCCGGCTGACTGGATGCGTGCTGAGGATCAACTCGTTTCGCCTGTTGGTCAGGCTTCATCTCTGAAGCTGCAGTGTGAAGATGTAAGTCTATACTTGGGATACAGAGGAAAAAATACTTCTGAACGTTTTATTAAGAGCAGAGCCGATTTTAGGACTCCAAGGACACTGTTTGTATTGCACGACTGAAAACCAAATACGGGATTTTAATGCAAATTGGAATTATTATTCCTAAATAGAGTGAGTAATTCGCCCAGGTATTTCACTCAAATTGTGTTATGTGTATGTATGTTTTGTATTAATGTTAGTATACCGGTGTTAGGAATCACTTTAGGGTAATTTAGGCCCACTAGGATAGGGGAATAGTATTCAAATTTTTATTATTATATGATGAATGATACTGAAATCTTCTTAGAAAAATAAAATACTTTTTTATATGAAGATTGCGATCTCCATTTGTGAATATTGCGTCAATCACCTGATTAATAGCGCTGGGAGTACATTTCTTGCTTTTATATATATTCATTTAGGGGTGTGTGGAAATTAGTGATGTGCACTGGCAATTTTTTGGGTTTTGTGTTTTGGTTTTGGGTTCGGTTCCGCGGCCGTGTTTTGGGTTCGAACGCGTTTTGGCAAAACCTCACCGAAATTTTTTTGTCGGATTCGGGTGTGTTTTGGATTCAGGTGTTTTTTTCAAAAAACCCTAAAAAACAGCTTAAATCATAGAATTTGGGGGTCATTTTGATCCCATAGTATTATTAACCTCAATAACCATAAATTACACTCATTTTCAGTCTATTCTGAACACCTCACACCTCACAATATTATTTTTAGTCCTAAAATTTGCACCGAGGTCGCTGGATGACTAAGCTAAGCGACACAAGTGGCCGACACAAACACCTGGCCCATCTAGGGCACTGCAGTGTCACGCAGGATGGCCCTTCAAAAAAATACTCCCCAAACAGCACATGACGCAAAGAAAAAAAAGAGGCGCAATGAGGTAGCTGTGTGACTAAGATAAGCGACCCAAGTGGCTGACACAAACACCTGGTCCATCTAGGAGTGGCACTGCAGTGTCACGCAGGATGGCCCTTCAAAAAAATACTCCCCAAACAGCACATGACGCAAAGAAAAAAAGAGGCGCAATGAGGTAGCTGTGTGACTAAGCTAAGCGACCCTAGTGGCCGACACAAACACCTGGCCCATCTAGGAGTGGCACTGCAGTGTCACGCAGGATGGCCCTTCCAAAAAACACTCCCCAAACAGCACATGACGCAAAGAAGAAAAAAAGAGGCGCAATGAGGTAGCTGTGTGAGTAAGCTAAGCGACCCTAGTGGCCGACACAAACACCTGGCCCATCTAGGAGTGGCACTGCAGTGTCACGCAGGATGGCCCTTCAAAAAAATACTCCCCAAACAGCACATGACGCAAAGAAAAAAAGAGGCGCAATGAGGTAGCTGTGTGACTAAGCTAAGCGACCCTAGTGGCCGACACAAACACCTGGCCCATCTAGGAGTGGCACTGCAGTGTCACGCAGGATGGCCCTTCAAAAAAATACTCCCCAAACAGCACATGACGCAAAGAAAAAAAGAGGCGCAATGAGGTAGCTGTGTGACTAAGCTAAGCGACCCAAGTGGCCGACACAAACACCTGGCCCATCTAGGAGTGGCACTGCAGTGTCACGCAGGATGGCCCTTCAAAAAAATACTCCCCAAACAGCACATGACGCAAAGAAAAAAAGAGGCGCAATGAGGTAGCTGTGTGACTAAGCTAAGCGACCCTAGTGGCCGACACAAACACCTGGCCCATCTAGGAGTGGCACTGCAGTGTCACGCAGGATGGCCCTTCAAAAAAATACTCCCCAAACAGCACATGACGCAAAGAAAAAAAGAGGCGCAATGAGGTAGCTGTGTGACTAAGATAAGCGACCCAAGTGGCCGACACAAACACCTGGCCCATCTAGGAGTGGCACTGCAGTGTCACGCAGGATGGCCCTTCAAAAAAATACTCCCCAAACAGCACATGACGCAAAGAAAAAAAGATGCGCAATGAGGTAGCTGTGTGACTAAGATAAGCGACCCAAGTGGCCGACACAAACACCAGGCCCATCTAGGAGTGGCACTGCAGTGTCACGCAGGATGGCCCTTCAAAAAAATACTCCCCAAACAGCACATGACGAAAAGAAAAATGAAAGAAAAAAGAGGTGCAAGATGGAATTGTCCTTGGGCCCTCCCACCCACCCTTATGTTGTATAAACACAGGACATGCACACTTTAACGAACCCATCATTTCAGCGACAGGGTCTGCCACACGACTGTGACTGAAATGACTGGTTGGTTTGGGCCCCCACCAAAAAAGAAGCAATCAATCTCTCCTTGCACAAACTGGCTCTACGGAGGCAAGATGTCCACCTCATCATCATCGTCCGATTCATCACCCCTTTCACTGTGTACATCCCCCTCCTCACAGATTATTAATTCGTCCCCACTGGAATCCACCATCTCAGGTCCCCGTGTACTTTCTGGAGGCAATTGCTGCTGGTGAATGTCTCCACGGAGGATTTGATTATAATTCATTTTAATGAACATCATCTTCTCCACATTTTCTGGAAGTAACCTCGTACGCCGATTGCTGACAAGGTGAGCGGCGGCACTAAACACTCTTTTGGAGTACACACTGGAGGGAGGGCAACTTAGGTAGAATAAAGCCAGTTTCTGCAAGGGCCTCCAAATTGCCTCTTTTTCCTGCCAGTATACGTACGGACTGTCTGACGTGCCTACTTGGATGCGGTCACTCATATAATCCTCCACCATTCTTTCAATGGTGACAGAATCATATGCAGTTACAGTAGACGACATGTCAGTAATCGTTGGCAGGTCCTTCAGTCCGGACCAGATGTCAGCACTCGCTCCAGACTGCCCTGCATCACCGCCAGCGGGTGGGCTCGGAATTCTTAGCCTTTTCCTCGCACCCCCAGTTGCAGGAGAATGTGAAGGAGGAGCTGTTGACGGGTCGCGTTCCGCTTGACTTGACAATTTTCTCACCAGCAGGTCTTTGAACCTCTGCAGACTTGTGTCTGCCGTTAAGAGAGATACAACGTAGGTTTTAAATCTAGGATCGAGCACGGTGGCCAAAATGTAGTGCTCTGATTTCAACAGATTGACCACCCGTGAATCCTGGTTAAGCGAATGAAGGGCTCCATCCACAAGTCCCACATGCCTAGCGGAATCGCTCTGTTTTAGCTCCTCCTTCAATGCCTCCAGCTTCTTCTGCAAAAGCCTGATGAGGGGAATGACCTGACTCAGGCTGGCAGTGTCTGAACTGACTTCACGTGTGGCAAGTTCAAAAGGTTGCAGATCCTTGCACAACGTTGAAATCATTCTCCACTGCGCTTGAGACAGGTGCATTCCACCTCCTTTGCCTATATCGTGGGCAGATGATTAGGCTTGAATGGCATTTTGCTGCTCCTCCATCCTCTGAAGCATATAGAGGGTTGAATTCCACCTCGTTACCACCTCTTGCTTCAGATGATGGCAGGGCAGGTTCAGGTGTTTTTGGTGGTGCTCCAGTCTTCTGTACGCGGTGCCTGTACACCGAAAGTGGCCCGCAATTCTTCTGGCCACCGACAGCATCTCTTGCACGCCCCTGTCGTTTTTAAATAATTCTGCACCACCCAATTCAAGGTATGTGCAAAACATGGGACGTGCTGGAATTTGCCCAGATGTAATGCACGCACAATATTGCTGGCGTTGTCCGATGCCACAAATCCCTAGGAGAGTCCAATTGGGGTAAGCCATTCTGCGATGATCTTCCTCAGTTGCCGTAAGAGGTTTTCAGCTGTGTGCGTATTCTGGAAAGCGGTGATACAAAGCGTAGTCTGCCTAGGAACGAGTTGGCGTTTGCGATATGCTGCTACTGGTGCCGCCGCTGCTGTTCTTGCAGCGGGAGGCAATACATCTACCCAGTGGGCTGTCACAGTCATGTAGTCCTGAGTCTGCCCTGCTCCACTTGTCCACATGTCCGTGGTTAAGTGGACATTGGGTACAACTGCATTTTTTAGGACACTGGTGACTCTTTTTCTGACATCTGTGTACATTCTCGGTATCGCCTGCCTAGTGAAATGGAACCTAGATGGTATTTGGTACCGGGGACACAGTACCTCAATCAAGTCTATAGTTGGCTCTGAAGTAACGATGGATACCGGAACCACGTTTCTCACCGCCCAGGCTGCCAAGGCCTCAGTTATCCGCTTTGCAGCAGGATGACTGCTGTGATATTTCATCTTCCTCGCTAAGGACTGTTGGACAGTCAATTGCTTACTGGAAGTAGTACAAGTGGTCTTCCGACTTCCCCTCTGGGATGACCATCGACTCCCAGCAGCAACAACAGCAGCGCCAGCAGCAGCAGTAGGCGTTACACTCAAGGATGCATCGGAGGAATCCCAGGCAGGAAAGGACTCGTCAGACTTGCCAGTGACATGGCCTGCAGGACTATTGGCTTTCCTGGGTAAGGAGGAAATTGACACTGAGGGAGTTGGTGGTGTGGTTTGCGTAAGCTTGGTTACAAGAGGAAGGGATTTACTGGTCAGTGGACTGCTTCCGCTGTCGCCCAAAGTTTTTGAACTTGTCACTGACTTATGATGAATGCGCTGCAGGTGACGTATAAGGGAGGATGTTCCGAGGTGGTTAACGTCCTTACCCCTACTTATTACAGCTTGACAAAGGCAACACACGGCTTGACACCTGTTGTCCGCATTTGTGTTGAAATAATTCCACACCGAAGAGCTAATTTTTTTTGTATTTTGACCAGGCATGTCAATGGCCATATTCCTCCCACGGACAACAGGTGTCTCCCCGGGTGCCTGACTTAAACAAACCACCTCACCATCAGAATCCTCCTTGTCAATTTCCTCCCCAGCGCCAGCAACACCCATATCCTCATCCTGGTGTACTTCAACACTGACATCTTCAATTTGACTATCAGGAACTGGACTGCGGATGCTCCTTCCAGCACTTGCAGGGGGCGTGCAAATGGTGGAAGGCGCAAGCTCTTCCCGTCCAGTGTTGGGAAGGTCAGGCATCGCAACCGACACAATTGGACTCTCCTTGAGGATTTGTGATTTCGAAGAACGCACAGTTCTTTGCTGTGCTTTTGCCAGCTTAAGTCTTTTCATTCTTCTAGCGAGAGGCTGAGTGCTTCCATCCTCATGTGAAGCTGAACCACTAGCCATGAACATAGGCCAGGGCCTCAGCCGTTCCTTGCCACTCCGTGTCGTAATTGGCATATTGGCAAGTTTACGCTTCTCCTCAGACGCTTTTAATTTTGATTTTTGGGTCATTTTACTGAACTTTTGTGTTTTGGATTTTACATGCTCTGTACTATGACATTGGGCATCGGCCTTGGCAGACGACGTTGATGGCATTTCATCGTCTCGGCCATGACTAGTGGCAGCAGCTTCAGCACAAGGTGGAAGTGGATCTTGATCTTTCCCTATTTTTTTAACCTCCACATTTTTGTTCTCCATATTTTGCGCACAACTAAAAGCCACCACAGGTATACAATGTAGATGGATGGATAGTATAGTATTATTACTTATGGACGACGAGTGACGACACAGAGGTAGGTACAGCCGTGGCCTACCGTACTGCTATATATATAATATATACAGAATAATAATAACGGACCTGGTGGACACTGTCAGCAGACTGCTAAACTAGTATGAAGGAAAAAAAGTCACCACAGGTATACAATGTAGATGGATGGATAGTATACTATTATTACTTATGGACGACGAGTGATGACACATAGGTAGGTACAGCCGTGGCCTACTGTACTGCTATATATATAATATATACAGAATAATAATAACGGACCTGTTGGACACTGTCAGCAGACTGCTAAACTAGTATGAAGAAAAAAAAGCCACCACAGGTATACAATGTAGATGGATGGATAGTATACTATTATTACTTATGGACGACGAGTGACGGCACAGAGGTAGGTACAGCCGTGGCCTACCGTACTGCTATATATATAATATATACAGAATAATAATAACGGACCTGGTGGACACTGTCAGCAGACTGCTAAACTAGTATGAAGAAAAAAAAGCCACCACAGGTATACAATGTAGATGGATGGATAGTATACTATTATTACTTATGGACGACGAGTGACGACACAGAGGTAGGTACAGCCATGGCCTACCGTACTGCTATATATATAATATATACAGAATAATAATAACGGACCTGGTGGACACTGTCAGCAGACTGCTAAACTAGTATGAAGAAAAAAAAGCCACCACAGGTATACTGTACAATGTAGATGGATGGATAGTATACTATTATTACTTATGGACGACGAGTGACGACACAGAGGTAGGTACAGCCGTGGCCTACCGTACTGCTATATATTTAATATATACAGAATAATAATAACGGACCTGGTGGACACTGTCAGCAGACTGCTAAACTAGTATGAAGAAAAAAAAGCCACCACAGGTATACAATGTAGATGGATGGATAGTATACTATTATTACTTATGGACGACGAGTGACGACACAGAGGTAGGTACAGCCGTGGCCTACCGTACTGCTATATATATAATATATACAGAATAATAATAACGGACCTGGTGGACACTGTCAGCAGACTGCTAAACTAGTATGAAGAAAAAAAAGCCACCACAGGTATACAATGTAGATGGATGGATAGTATACTATTTTTACTTATGGATGACGAGTGACGACACAGAGGTAGGTACAGCCGTGGCATACCGTACTGCTATATATATAATATACTGTATAATAAATGGACCTGGTGGACACTGTCAGCAGACTGCTAAACTACTAGTATAAAGAAAAAAAGCCACCACAGGAGTGTTTTTCAGGCAGACAAACGTATACTGGACTGGTGGTCACTGTCAGCAAAACTGTGCACTGTACTCCTGCTATAACTGCTCCCCAGTCCCCACAATTAGGCAGTGTGAGCAGTGCACTCAGCACAGATAGATCATGCAGCACACTGAGCACAGATATGGTATGGAGCGTTTTTTTCAGGCAGAGAACGGATTAAACTGGTGGTCACACTCACTACTATCAGCAAAACCCTGCACTGTACTCCTAACAGCTGCTCCCCGTCCCCAATCCTCCCCACAATTATAACAATGTCACTCTTAGTGTTTTCTATTATGACTATAACGGAGAGGACACCAGCCACGTCCTCTCACTATCAATCTCAATGCACGTGTGAGAAAATGGCGGCGACGCGCGGCTCCTTATATAGAATCCGAATCTCGCGAGAATCCGACAGCGGGATGATGACGTTCGGGCGCACTCGGTTTACCCGAGCCACACGGGAGAATCCGAGCACGGCTCGGACCCGTGTAAAAAGGCTGAAGTTCGGGGGGGTTCGGTTTCCGAGAAACCGAACCCGCTCATCACTAGTGGAAATCCCTTATTTTCTCCATAGCAGCAGATTAATCACGGTAAAAGTGGTAAAGCGCAGTCCTCAAATATTAGCTACATGGAATTAAGCCTAAACATTCAAACGTGGGTTTTTATTTCTATGCATATATACCCCAATAAAATTACACTTGACTACACCATTGGAATCTGTTGTTAAACCTGAGCCCCGGCAAAACCAGGACAATGCAGTAATAATGTTTGCATTCTCATAATGTTTAGATGTTATTGGATAGAAGAGAATAGAAACATTTCTTCATTGCCCTAATGGGGAACCTAGGGCCCTCAAGCTGTTGTTGAACTACACATCCCAGCATGCCCTGCAATAGTTTTAGCGTGGCCAAATAGCAAAACTGTAGCAAGGCTTGCTGGTATGTGTAGTTCAACAACAGCTGGAGGGCTGAAGGTTCCCCATCCCTGCCTTAATGTGCCTAACGTTGGTGGGTTATCAGGTGTATTAAATATGCATGAATTGAATTAAAAGTTGCATTCAAGTGTTAAATGTATACATTGTTTCATCTGTGCACATGTGGTTTAAATTTATGAGTATCTACACTGCGGGTAGTGTCCATTCACTTTTCTACTAGTTCAATAAAGTGACCTCCATTTGAGGTCTTTAACCCGAATCATCGCAGACTCAGCCTGTATTCCTTTTACCTCTCCGAAGACCAGCAAAATTCCTCTGCGGAGAGAGTTGTCGCGATCACCATGCTGAAGAAAGAGAGCTCCTGCATTAACAACCGTTTAGTATGCTTACACACACACACCTGACCTTACTCAGCCGGGAATCACATTTGGCACCACGAAGAACAGGATTGGAGCCCAAAGTAGAGAATACACAGCCAAGAAGCTGTCCATAAAACAATCCCTCTGAGCATGGCCATAAAATGGTGGACTAGAACAACCACCACCCCCAATGGCACACTGTTAGGGTCTCCTGCCCTGTGCTGCCACGTCGTCATGGCAACCGGGAGACACGTGCTAGCGGAGTAACCTGAGCGCAGCTGATACTCCGGTTCGGGTCTTTTGCTGTGCAGTGGTTACAGGCTCTGTGCACGGCAGGGGATCCGGTGCTGGTTTTTGTGCTCACAGTCTGTGAGGTCTGAGTGGGGCGTGGACAGCACCTGCTTTATAAGGCCTCTTCTCAGGTTAAGCAGATGCTGCTGAATCTTTGTTGGTTAGTCAGTTCCTGAAAGTTAGCCAGTACTGTGTAGCTTTGTATTTGTTGTTGCTTACTGCAAATAGGCCTGGGGATTTGGTACTACACTCTGCCAATCCAGACCTAGCAGTAAGACTGGAGTCAGTCGTTTAGCCTGCTGAGGTTCTTTTGCTATTCTGTGAACCCAGCAGGTTTGTGGCTGTACTTTCAGACCTGCCTGCTTAATCCTCTCTCACTGTGCAGGGCGTCCATGTGTCAGTTTAGTGGCAGTAAGCTGAACCTGGGCCCTGCAAGTGAGAATTAGGATTGTGGAGACTCTCCTTGTGTCTATTATTCCATCTCTGACCAAGGAGTTTACTGCCACACCCGTTGGTAACCCTTTAGGGTTTTGCTGTTGCCCTTAGCAACAGCATTTCGGGTTCTCTACGTATTAAAACACAACATCTTGCTTTTTCCATCTGAGCATTTCTAATACTAGGGAGATACCCAGTTTCTTAGCCTCTGGGCTTCTCTGTTCACTCTGTGTTGGTTTTGTTACCCTATCACCTTCTGTGTACGTTATGTCATATTTCCCAGTCTGTCTGTGAGTTCATTTGTTTTGCATCCCTCTCTGTTCAGACACCAGTACATTCCTGCAGGCACTGGTGTGCATAACAGTTCAAACACCAGTACATTCCTGCAGGCACTGGTGTGCATAACATATTCAGCAGCCCAATACTCCTGTTGAAATTTTGTGGGAATATGGAGCATACCCCTCAAAATACGTTGCAACAGGTGGTTGATCAGGTGCAGGTCCTGACTCGTCAATTTAATGATTTGTCCATTAAAATGCACACCTCCCAGGCCGCTGGCGGAGCTCCCGCAGCAGCAGCACCTTCAGGGGTTAAGGAGCCGAAAGTAAATCTTCCGGATCGTTTTTCTGGAGATCGCTCGCAGTTCTTTTGTTTCAAGGAGAGCTGCAAGTTATATTTCCAGCTTAGGCCTCAGTCTTCTGGGTCAGAGATTCAGCGGGTGGGCATAGTGATTTCCTTGCTACAAGGAGACCCACAGGTCTGGGCATATGGGTTGCAGCCTGACTGTCCGTCGCTTAAAAGTGTTGATGCTTTTTTTACGGCACTGGGCATGTTGTATGATGACCCTGACAAGACGGCCTCAGCCGAGGCTCAGATTTCGATCCTTAAGCAAGGGCGAAGGCCAGTTGAGGTTTACTGTACGGAGTTTCGGAGGTTGGCCCATGATACCCAGTGGAATGACCCAGCCCTGAGACACCAGTACCGAAGAGGTCTTTCTAACCAGATAAAAGACCAACTGGTACAATATCCCTTGCCTGATAGCTTGGATCAGCTCATGCAGTTATCCATCCGGGTGGATAGACGGCTGAGAGAGCGTAGGCTTGAAAGGGAGACCGAGGTTTCCTTCTTTCCCAAGGGAACCTCAGACTCTGAGGAATTTTCCGAGGAGCCTATGCAGATTGGGGCTACCCGCCTCTCCTCGCGTGAGAAGACGCGGAGGAGACAGCAGGGGTTGTGTTTGTACTGTGGGAATAAGGGTCATGTGGTAGTATCATGCCCAGAAAAGCCGGAAAACTTCAGGGCCTGAGGGTGATGGGAAATATCCTGTCAGGCCAGAAGTCAGAATTTCCCAAGAAGACTTTTATCATTCCGGTGACCTTGAAGATCCTCGGTCAAACTGTCAAGACTGGGGCCTTTGTGGACAGTGGGGCCGACGGGGTTTTTATGGACCGCCAATTCGCCCTGTTTTCTTAGTACCCTTGGCGTCGGAAATTGAGATTTGTGGGTTAAACGGGGAACCATTATCCCAGGGTAAAATTACCTCTTGCACTAGCCAGATTTCTTTGTTTATTGGAGCCACACACTCTGAAAAATTGTCCTTTTATGTGACTGTCTGTACTTTTGCCCCATTGGTGTTGGGGTTACCCTGGTTAAGGGCCCACAATCCTCAATTTGACTGGGTCTCTGGGGAGATTCTTAGTTGGGGTACTGATTGTTTCAGGAGTTGCTTGAGCCTTCCAGTCAGGCTCTCGCAGCTAAGTTTGCCAGGATTGCCAGGGTGTTATGCAGATTTTGCGGACGTGTTCTCCAAAAAAGTTGCAGAGGTACTACCTCCCCATCGCCCCTATGACTGTGCCATTGATTTGTTGCCGAATGCTAAGCTTCCCAAGAGCAGGTTGTACTCCCTGTCACGTCCTGAGACTCAGGCTATGGCAGAGTACATTCAGGAGAACTTGGCTAAAGGATTTATCAGACCTTCACAGTCTCCAGTTGGGTCGGGGTTCTTCTTAGTGGGTAAAAAGGACGGTTCATTGCGACCCTGCATCGACTTCAGGGAATTGAACCGTATCACGATTAAAAACTCATACCCACTGCCTCTCATTTCGGTCTTGTTTGACCAGCTTCGTACTGCCACCATTTTTTCTAAGATTGACCTACGCGGTGCGTACAATCTAATCCGAATAAGAGAGGGGGATGAATGGAAGACTGCCTTTAATACCCACTCAGGGCATTATGAATATTTGGTGATGCCTTTTGGGCTCTGTAATGCCCCGGCAGTCTTCCAGGATTTCATGAACGATGTGCTCAGGGAATATTTGGATAGATTCTTAGTTGTATACTTAGATGACATCCTAATCTTCTCCCATTCCCTGGAGGAACATCGGAAGCATGTACGCTTAGTCCTCCAGAAACTCAGAGACCACCGGCTTGGGGCGAAGCTGGAGAAGTGCGAATTTGAAGTTCAGCAAATCGCATTTCTAGGATATATTATCTCCCCAGAAGGTTTCCAAATGGAGGGTTCCAAGGTACAGGCTGTCCTGGATTGGGTGCAGCCCACTAGTTTGAAGGCGCTTCAGCGTTTCCTGGGCTTTGCAAATTTTTATAGACGATTTATCGCTGGATTTTCGTCTATAGTGGCGCCCTTGGTGGCACTCACTAAGAAAGGGGCGGATGTTGCTCACTGGTCTCGTGAGGCCAAAGCGGCTTTTGCCCGTCTCAAAAGGGCATTTGTCTCGGCCAAGGTGCTGCGACACCCAGATCCAGAGCGTCCTTTTGTGGTGGAGGTGGATGCCTCTGAGATGGGTATTGGGGCAGTGCTCTCTCAGATGGGAGTGTCTGATAATCGCCTTCATCCCTGTGCTTACTTTTCCCGTAAATTTTCGCCTGCCGAGATGAATTATGACGTGGGTAACCGGGAATTGTTGGCTATTAAGGATGCACTCGAGGAGTGGAGACACTGGCTTGAGGGGGCTAAGTTTGTGGTCTCAATTCTCACCGACCATAAGAATTTGGCATATTTAGAGTCAGCGAAGCGTCTCAATGCCAGGCAGGCACGATGGGCTTTGTTTTTTGCTCGCTTTAATTTTTTTATAACATATCGCCCTGGGTCAAAAAACATCAAGGCTGATGCGCTCTCGCAGAGTTTTGCTCCAATCCAGGAGACCACAGAGGAGCCGTTGCCCATTGTGTCCCCATCATGTATTAAAGTGGGCATTACCCAGGACCTCTTGTCATTAGTCCTTAGAGCACAGGAGCAGGCTCCTCCAGACCTTCCGGTAGGTCTTTTGTTTGTGCCTCCTAGGTTAAGACAGCGAGTGTTCCTGGAATTCCATGCCAAGAAGTCGGCAGGTCACCCGGGTATTGCCAGAACTCGGGAGTTGCTATCTAGGGCGGTGTGGTGGCCCTCGGTGGCTAAGGATGTGGATCAGTGGGTTCGGGCATGTGACATCTGTGCCCGAAATAAGACTCCTAGAGGGGTTCCTGTTGGCCCATTACATCCACTCTCTATTCCATCTAAGCCATGGACCCACATTTCAATGGATTTTGTTGTGGACTTGCCCAAATCCTCGGGGATGACAGCCATCTGGGTTGTCGTTGACAGGTTTTCGAAGATGGCGCACTTCGTTCCACTGGTTGGGCTGCCATCGGCCAGACGCCTGTCTGAATTATTTATGCTGCATGTTGTGCGTCTCCACGGGTTGCCACTTGATGTGGTCTCTGACCGCGGATCCCAGTTTGTGGCCAAATTCTGGAGGGCATTTTGTTCCGATCTCCAGATTTCTGTCAGCTTGTCGTCAGGCTACCATCCGCAGTCTAATGGGCAGACTGAAAGGGTGAACCAGTCCTTGGAGCAGTTCCTCAGGTGTTATGTCTCCAAGTGTCAGACTGACTGGGTTGCTCATCTGTCAATGGCGGAGTTTGCCTATAACAACGCGGCTCACTCTGCTACAGGGATCTCTCCCTTCCTTTGTGTGTATGGGCATCATCCTAAGGCCAATTCTTTTGACCCCCTGAACTCCACGCCTGGTGGTTCCTCTGTCGTTTCGGTCCTTAGAGGTATTTGGAGGAAAGTGAAGAAAGCCCTTGTGTCTGTGTCATTAGTGACCAAAAGGGTTTTTGATAAGCGGAAAAGACCCTGCAGCTTCAAATTAGGAGACTTCGTCTGGTTGTCTACCAAGAATTTGAAGTTGAGACAGCCATCTCATAAGTTAGGCCCCCGGTTCATCGGCCCTTATAAGATCACCAGGGTTATCAATCCGGTGGCATTTCAGTTAGATCTGCCCCGTTCTTTGGGTATCAATAAAACATTTAATTGTTCCCTTTTAAAACGGGCGATTAGTAATCCTTCTTCCAGAGGAAGACCTTCCCCTCTTCTGATACGTGGCCAGAGGGAGTTTGTTGTTGAAAGGATTCTTGACTCCAAGATGGTTCGGGGTCGGCTGTCATTTTTGGTGCACTGGAAGGGGTATGGCCCGGAGGAGCGGTCGTGGGTGCACAGTTGTGATCTTCATGCCCCCAGACTGATACGCTCTTTCTTCTCGCAGTTCCCCGATAAACCCGGTGGTAGGGGTTCTTTGACCCCTCGTCAGAAGGGGGGTACTGTTAGGGTCTCCTGCCCTGTGCTGCCACGTCGTCATGGCAACCGGGAGACAAGTGCTAGCGGAGTAACCTGAGCGCAGCTGATACTCCGGTTCGGGTCTTTTGCTGTGCAGTGGTTACAGGCAGGGGATCCGGTGCTGGTTTTTGTGCTCACAGTCTGTGAGGTCTGAGGGGGGCGTGGACAGCACCTGCTTTATAAGGCCTCTTCTCAGGTTAAGCAGATGCTGCTGAATCTTTGTTGGTTAGTCAGTTCCTGAAAGTTAGCCAGTACTGTGTAGCTTTGTATTTGTTGTTGCTTACTGCAAATAGGCCTGGGGATTTGGTAATACACTCTGCCAATCCAGACCTAGCAGTAAGACTGGAGTCAGTCGTTTAGCCTGCTGAGGTTCTTTTGCTATTCTGTGAACCCAGCAGGTTTGTGGCTGTACTTTCAGACCTGCCTGCTTAATCCTCTCTCACTGTGCAGGGCGTCCATGTGTCAGTTTAGTGGCAGTAAGCTGAACCTGGGCCCTGCAAGTGAGAATTAGGATTGTGGAGACTCTCCTTGTGTCTATTATTCCATCTCTGACCAAGGAGTTTACTGCCACACCCGTTGGTAACCCTTTAGGGTTTTGCTGTTGCCCTTAGCAACAGCATTTCGGGTTCTCTACGTATTAAAACACAACATCTTGCTTTTTCCATCTGAGCATTTCTAATACTAGGGAGACACCCAGTTTCTTAGCCTCTGGGCTTCTCTGTTCACTCTGTGTTGGTTTTGTTACCCTATCACCTTCTGTGTACGTTATGTCATATTTCCCAGTCTGTCTGTGAGTTCATTTGTTTTGCATCCCTCTCTGTTCAGACACCAGTACATTCCTGCAGGCACTGGTGTGCATAACAGTTCAAACACCAGTACATTCCTGCAGGCACTGGTGTGCATAACACACAGTTCAACCCAATCACTATGCACTACTACTTTGGGGCATACTTGCCTACCTGGCCCTCTCTATGAGGGAGAAAATGCTCTGTTCCTGGACTTTCCTGGTAATGTATGATTGCCATCACCTGTGGTGAGCTAGTTAATTGATAAGAAAGGTGTTTCACCACAGGTGATGGCAATCATACATTACCAGGAAAGTCCAGGAACAGAGCGTTTTCTCCCTCATGGAGAGGGTCAGGTAGGCAAGTATGCTTTGGGGCCTCATGGCTTCCAACTTACAGTGTGGATGCCCATGGCAGAGACAGCAGCACCCTAATTAACTTCAAGAACAAATATGAGTCGATGTTCCAATTGTACCCCATGAGCGGCCAGCAACAAGTTGAAATACTGATAGGTCAGCAGATAGGGATGGCTCTCTAGTAAGTCACCTCATGGCCACAGGAAGAAAGGTGACGTGTAGACCAAGATCTGAAAAGGCTGTCCACCACTTCGAGATACGTACCATCTCAAAATTAAAAATGAAGTTTTATGCACACAAGAAACGATTGGGAGAGTCCCTGCGGGATTTCACATTGAGCCTGCAGGAATCTTTAAGAGCAAAACAAGCCAACGAAGCCAAGAAAGTCTGTGTCAGGAATCAGCATTCAGTGATGTCTCACTTACCGGCGCGCTGGTGTGCAGTCCTCCGGAGGTCACGCCCCCAGTCTGCGGCTGTATGAGCATCCTGTCTGCGGAGCGTAGTACACACTATTATGGTGAACCCCTGAAGTTCATTCTGCGGGTGCCCTCCTGTGTACTGGCCATCTGCACAGCATGGGCGCCGCCATGACATTTGCAGGCAGCTAACTGGAGAGCACCCAATCCTGTGCTGTGATTGCTCACATGATCCAAGTATCCAATAACTGCCGACCAGGGGGTATAAGTCCAGAGCATCGGCTCAGTCTCATCACCTTGGACAACGCGTCGCATTGCTGCATAGCGTCTCCTGGTTCCAGTTTCCAGTCTCCAGTCTTCAATCTCCTGTTTCCAGCGATCTCCTATTTTTGGCATCTCCAAGTGATCTCCCGTTCCAGTACTCCTGTGGAACTACAGGTCCCAGCATTTACTTCAGCTCAAACTTCTGCTACAGTCAGCCTCCATCTTTTGCAGTAAGAGACTTTCTTCAGGTGCTATTCATTATCCTCACCAGTGTATGGTTAACTTGCAGTCAGCATTGTGCTATGGCACCTGGCACTTAATACAACCACTTCATGTGTGTTTCAAGTCGTCTCCTGCTTAACCTTGCTTGGTTGTGGACATTGCATTACAAACTGACTGTGTGGAGTATCGTTACTGGTTCCCAGACCAACTGTGGGAGTGATCACCATCTGATTGCTATTGTTAGGTGTGGCAACAAGGATTTACATGCCCCTAGACTTAAGAGATTGTTTTTTCAGGAATTTCCTCATAAACCCGGATATAGGGGTTCCTTAACCCCTCCTCAAGGGGGGCGGGGGTACTGTTAGGTGCGGCGGCTCTCACCAGCGCTTGACCGTTGCTAAGCAACGGTCTTGGTGCATCATGGCCGCCGCGCCTCCTCCTGGTCCCCGCATGGCGCCTGGCAATGCCGGGACGCCCTGCGCGCTGAGCCGCCGGGTCCATGGCAACACCGGGACGCCGTGCGCACTTCGACGCCGGGTCCAAAGGAACGGGGACGCCACAGGTGGACCGCGTTCCCCGTTGCTATCCAATTAATCAAGCACCTGTCAGCGTGTGGTCGTGCAGCAGGGCAGCTGTACAACATTTTCTAATTAGGTTCTCTGCAGCCATTGGTACAGAGACCTGTTATATTCTCCCTCAGTGCTTTACACAGACACCGGTGATAGCTTCCTGTGTGCTGTTCCTGCTCTGGAGAAATTTCCTGTCCAGTGTTCTGTGGTCTGGTCTACCTCATTCCTGTGGTGCTGACTCCTGGGGTCCTTCCAGTCTTACCGTTGGTAGAAACCTGCGTCTTCAGATCTCGAGGTTCCTGCTCACCTGTGGTTGTTCCCCGGTGTTGTGAGTAGTGGTCTTTGCCACGTCTTGAGGCCTAGGCCGTAGAGTTTCCGTTATATTCTTTTGCTGGTGCTTTTGCGGAGTTGCTCTGCCACAGCTGTCCTCCCCGGTACACGACGGTGCCGTGTAGGGGTGGACAGTGTTACCTTTGTTGCCTTTTCCATTGGCGGCCGTGCCGCACATACGTTTAGTTTTTTTTAGTTCTGCAGTAACCCCTAGCTCTGTGTTTGGTTTAGTTAGAGGTCTCCTTGTTTCCATCCAGTCTCAGTTTACGCCTTGTCTCATACTAAGACCGGGGGGCTTCAGAGTTGGGCAGACCTAATCCGCCCTTCAAACGCGGCTGCCGTGGGCCCAAGAACACATCGTCTCGCAGGTGTAGACTGACCACGTGGGTGGAACAACGGAGTTAGGGTCCTAGGGGTACTGCTTTATTTTGTCCTGAAAACAAGCGTCATGTTCCTGTGCTCGGGTCTTACCCACTCAATATCTTATGTTCGGAGCACAGAGAACGTAACATTAATACCGGCCCAAAACAACAACAACAACAGCAACAAAAAATCTATTATTTTTTACCAGGGTGGCCTTGAAATTTGGTCCTCATGAATCCGGCAGTGCTAGGATAGAATCCCAGCCAGCTTTTGGCCAATCAGATTCAGTAACTCACTCAGATGGTTCAGGATCTTACCCTTCAGGTGAGATCGCAGGAAGATCTTTTACGAGCCTCCCCGGGTATGATTCCTGAACCAAAGATGCACCTTCCTGACCGCTTTTTGGGTAACCGAAAAGATTTCTTTCATTTTAAGGAAGCCTGTAAACTTTATTTTTGTTTAAGGCCCAGGTCCTCAGGTACTGAGTCTCAGCGGGTGGGCATTGTGATGTCTTTGCTTCAAGGCGATCCACAAACCTGGGCTTTTGGGTTGAAATCCGACGATGCAGCCTTGCAAACAATAGATGCCTTCTTTAAGTCATTAGGCCTTTTGTATGATGACCCAGATAGGGAAGCGTCGGCTGAGAGCCACCTGCGTGCACTTAAACAGGGTAAAAATCCCGCAGAGGCACATTGTACAGAATTTCGCTGTTGGTCGAACGACTGTGTCTGGAATGATCCTGCCCTGTGCAGTCAGTTTCGCCTCGGTCTGTCTAAAGTAATCAAGGATAGTCTCCTTCAGTATCCAGCTCCGGAGATGTTAGATAAGCTCATGGAGCTTGCTATTAAGATTGATAGCGGAGGGCTGAAAGAAGAGCTAATTTCAGATCTAGTCCATGTGTGTATGCTTTCCCTGAGGACACCGAGGAGCCCATGCAAGTGGGTCTCTTCCGGCTGTCTCCAGAAGAAAGGGCCAGAAGGCTAAATTCGGGGCTCTGCTTATATTGTGGTGGCAAGGGACATGTTGCATGCAACTGCCCAAATAAACAGGGAAACGCTCTGACCAAGTGAATTGTGAGGTGGTTCACTTGGGTCTGCAATTAATCTCCTCAAATGATTCCTTGTTAATACCTGTTAAAATTTCTTTTGGAAGTCTCAGTTCATTTGTTTCAGACTTCAATGACAGCGGAGCTGCCGGGAACTTTATGGATCTTGATTGGGCTCAAGCTTTGGGAGTTCCGCAGCTCCAACTAGATAGATCTATCACTATGCACGGACTAAATGGAGGTCCACTCTCTAATGTGATAATTACTCACCAGACCCCTCCATTACAGCTGACAGTGGGGGCCTTACATTCTGAAAAAAATTAGTTCTATCTCACCCATTGTCCGGATGTGCCTGTCGTCTTAGGTCACCCTTGGCTTGCCCTTCATAATTCCACCATAGATTGGCGGTCTGCGGAAATTTCCCAGTGGGATTCTTTCTGTGATAAAGGATGTATTTCTTGTCCAGTCCGGGTTGCGGCTGCTACTCCGGAACTCATACCTTCAGTATATCAGGATTTTGCTGATGTTTTCTCTAAGGGTAACGCGGAAATCCTGCTACCCCACCGGTCATATGACTGTGCCATTGACCTTGTCCCTGGTGCCACTCTGCCAAAAGGGAGACTTTATGCTTTATCTGGTCCCGAGACTAAGGCCATGGATGACTATGTACAGGAGAGCCTGAAGAAGGGGTTTATAAGGCCTTCAAAATCTCCATTAAGTGCGGGGTTTTTTTGTTGAGAAAAAAGATGGCTCTCTAAGACCGTGCATAGATTATCGGGCCTTGAATAAGATTTCTATTAAAAACACCTACCCCTTGCCGTTGATTTCGGTGTTATTTGATCAGCTCCACACTGCGGCTATTTTCTCCAAAATCGATCTCAGAGGAGCCTACAACCTCATTCGAATAAGATCTGGGGATGAGTGGAAGTCGGCTTTCAGTACTCAGTCCGGACACTACGAATATCTTGTGATACCATTCGGGCTGTCTAACGCTCCTGTGGTATTTCAGGATCTTATTAACGACGTCCTCCGCGACTTTTTAGGGAAGTTTGTGGTCGTTTATTTGGACGACATTTTAATTTACTCTGAGTCTTCTGAACAGCATGTTTTCCATGTGCAGCAAGTGCTTCAAAAGTAGCGGTAGAACCATTTGTACGCGAAATTGGAGTAGTGTGATTTCCACATCACTGAAGTGTCCTTTTTAGGGTATATTATTTATCCAGAGGGGTTTTTTATGGAACCTAAGGAACTCCAGGCTATCCTAAACTGGACGCAACCCACCAACTTGAAAGCTATCCAGCGATTTTTGGGTTTTGCTAATTATTATAGGTGTTTTATTCATGCCTTTTCAGATTTAGTTGCTCCTATAGTGGCATTAACAAGGAAAGGAGCTGATCCTTCCAACTGGTTGCCTCAAGCCGAGTCTGCCTTCCGTGCCCTAAAACAGGCCTTTGTCTCAGCTCCAGTTCTCAGACACCCCAACCCTGATCTTCCCTTTATTGTCAAGGTGGACGCCTCAGAGGTTGGAGTGGGAGCCATTCTTTCTCAGGAAGATCCCAAGTCTCTGGTGTTACACCCTTGTGCCTTCATGTCCAGGAAATTCTCCTCTGCTGAATCCAACTATGATGTTGGTAATCGATAGTTGTTGGCAGTCAAATGGGCTTTTGAGGAATGGAGGCACTGGCTTGAAGGAGCGAAGCATACCATTACTGTGTTCACTGACCACAAGAATCTGCAGTATATTGAATCAGCTAAACGGTTAAATGCTTGGCAGGCGCGTTGGGTGTTGTTTTTTACACGATTCAAGTTCCTCATCACCTACAGGCCCGGTTCTAAGAATACCATGGCCGATGCCCTGTCTCGTTGTTTTCTTCCCGCTCACAATAACCACTCTCCCGCAACCCCCATTGTCTCAATGTCCATCATCCAGGCCGGTCTCACACAGGATTTGTTCACACAACTTGTCCAGGTTCAGCATCATGCTCCCAGTGATACTCCTGTTGGCCATCTCTTCATTCCTGAGCGCTTGAGAGGCAGTGTCCTCGCAGAGTTTCATGATAGTAAGGTTGCTGGTCATCCTGGTATTGCTAAAACCTTGGAGTTAATTTCTCGCTTGGTGTGGTGGCCTAATCATTCCAAGGATGTTAGGGAATTTGTACTTTCCTGTCAGGATTGTGCTAAGCACAAAGTGTCTCGATCCTTGTCAGTCGGGCAACTCATGCCTCTTGCAATTCCACTCAAGCCATGGTCACACATTTCCATGGATTTCGTGGTGGATCTTCCTCTTTCATCCGGGTTCCGGGTAATTTGGGTAGTTGTGGACCGTTTTAGCAAAATGGCCCACTTCATTGCTTTACTCCGATTACCCTCCGCTCAAGTTCTGGCAGTTCTGTTTCTCCGCCATGTCTTCTGGTTTCATGGTTTACCTGTGGATATAGTCTCTGACCGGGGACCACAGTTTATTGCCCGTTTTTGGAAGTGTTTTTGTGCCTCATTAAACATGAAACTCTGTTTAACGTCTGGATACCATCCACAGTCTAACGAGCAGACTGAATGGGTGAATCAGTCACTAAAACAATATTTACGTCTTTATACTGCCAAACTTCAAAACGATTGGTCAGATTTTCTTCCTCTGGCCGAGTTTGCCCACAATAACGCTTGCCATTCATCCATCAAGGAGTGTCTGTTCTTTTCGGTCCTGGGCTTTCACCCTAGAGTCAATTCCTTTACTCCCCATTATCCGGCTTCTTCTTTGTCCTTAACCTCCCGTCTTAGAGTTATTTGTAGAAAAGTACACCTTGCCCTTAATAAGGCTGCTTTTCAGGAGAATTTTGTTTCTGAAAGGTTCCGATGCCCATGCACATTTAAGTTAGGGGATAAGGTGTGGTTGTCAACCCGCAACATCAAGCTCCGACAACCCTCGGCCAGATTTGGACCCAGATTTATTGGACCATTCCTTATTGACAAAAAAGTCAATCCGGTGGCTTTTCGGATACGGTTGCGAAAGTCACTTAAAGTCGGCAACACTTTCCATTGTTCTCTATTGAAGCCATATGTCCTTTCCAGGAGATTTCCTCGGAAAATTTTCCAGGGTAGACCTCCGGTGGATGTTCAGGGTTAACAAGAATTCCTAGTGGAGAAGGTCTTAGATTCAAAATTTTCTCGTGATCGGCTCTATTTTTTGGTTCACTGGAAATGGTACGGTCCAGAGGAAAGGTCTTAGGTCCTGGACAAGGATTTACATGCCTGTGGCTGGAGAGACCCCAGCCCACGTGGACAATGGCGGCGCGGCACTGAAGGGGTTAGCCCTCAGTGACCGGCGCCATATTCAAGGACAATGGGCGCTTGGCGCCACTTTTAAACTGTGCACTGGTGCTAAAAGCCATCTTTAAATGTAGTGTGGGTGCTAGGCACCGGGTATTTAAAAATATATTTACAACTGTGTTTTCACCAATGTTATATTTAATGCAAATGCCAGCACTTAGAAGGAATGTGTAAGCTGTGTTGGTTTTAAAATGCACTTACTATAGATGTCTGAATAATCATCTCCTGTCAGTAGGAAGTGGCATGCTAATGGCCCTGTCCTAGCAGAGAGGTGTGAATGACAAAACCTTTTGATGTGTAAAGATGCTAATCACGGGGTCTATGGGCTTGGGACCTGTTTCATGTACCTGATTTAATTGATATACGAACCCTGAATGCAGATGCAGGAAGGAAGACTGTTTGTTTGTATTGTAGCCTTTCCTGTTGTAATCTCAAACACTAGGTTTGCCTGGAGATGTGAATGAGACAGAAACATTTGTATTTTGAAGCTATGTGATAAATTTATCAATAGTGAATGTTAATCTGATACCAAACGTTGTCTAGGTGACAGGAAGGAGGATATTGTTTTATTGCACTTATGTCCTTTTGAAATGTAATTTATTTATTGGTATTTTGAAAAATAACCTGATTGGTTGGAGAAGACAGGGAGGGCTTACCCCCCTGTGGTACTGTGTGGAAAATTGACATAAAAAGGAGGCCTGTGTGCCTCCAGGTTGCAGTTGTACCATCTTATTCTGCTGGAACATCTTGCTGTATGCTGTTGCCCCTAGCAATAGGGAAGAGTTCTCTTTAGAACTATTGAGCAAATAAATACCATTTGCCTCAAGAAGACCGCGTCATCTTGTGACCTACAGGGTTATGCCAAACTTAGCCCCGTCCTCCGGCTGTCCAGGGAAGCACCTAATGTCTCCAAGTTCTGCCTTCCGCCAGCTACCGGTAGAGGCCTAGCAAGTGGCTAGTGGAGATTCGTCAACACCACACAGGTGTGGTAAGGCAGTGCGTCGGCACATACAGAGCAGAACCATGGTTCCAAACGCCACGGCAGGTTAGGAGTTTGGTGGTGGCAGCAAAAACCCGCCCACAACGCAGTGGGTGGAGTCAGTAACAGGCGGTTACTGACGGTAAGCGGGAATCCCCTATGTGGTCAGGCCTCGTGTGACTTGACCTTCCATTCTGTGCGCAGCCAATGGGACACGAAAGCGACGAGTGCTTTCGTACGGGACCGTCCTGTCACAGAAATTGGTGGCATAGCGGTGGGATAATCCCAGGCGGCTTTTCATCACCCGATTGGAGAAGCCGAGTTACTCAGGAGAGGAGTAACTGCAGCGCAGGAGAATGCACAAGATGGCGGAAATCAGCGGAATGTCCAAGTATGATCTGGAGATCGTATGCCAGGAGAAGGGTGTGGATATCCCTTTCAACGCGTCCTGAAGCGTCATGAAGGCGGCGCTCATGAGCATGGAGGAGTCCCATCGGGCGGAGGTGGAAAGCACTGACGGCGTCAGCATCACAGAGGACGGCCCAACAGTGGACCTTCGTAAGGAACCGGTGAGACCCACAAGCCCCGCCCTCTCTCACAGCAGCAATGTTTCCCAGCAATCCCTAGCAGGGCCAGGATCCCAACGTCCCAGGGGGGGCGGCCCGGATACCCTAGCAGATCGGCTAGCGGAAATGGGGAAAAGGGCAACGGAGCAAGAGCGCTTGATCATCATCCAGATGTGGCGTGATGAGCGGGCACCACAGGCCATGGTACCCCGGGAGCCGTTGTCAGCTGATGCATACAGATCGGGACGCATTCAGTTTGCCAATTTTGCAGACAGTGATGGGGACATTGATGGACATTTACAAGTTTTTGAAAGGACTTGTAAACTACATGATTTACCCAAGTCGGAGTGGGTGAGACACCTTGTGCCCACTCTGCATGGAGAGGCATTGGAGGCCTATCGAGGAGTGGCCACGGAGGACTGTGGGGACTACGACGAAGTCTCACGGGCCCTCCTCCAGCTATTCTTCATCACTCCAGAGTCTTACAGGAAGAAGTTCAGAGACTTGCCCAAGAATCCTAGCAGCACCCATGAGCAGTTCGCCAACCAGCTGCGGCAGTACGTGGTGAAGTGGGTGAAGGATTCGGAAGCCACTACATGGGACGCACTGATTGACCTGATCTGCAGGGAGCAGTTCTACCGCAGGTGCGCCCCAGAAGTGAAGGAGTGGGTGCTAGATCGGGAGCCACCCAGCTTAAAGATGGCTGCCCAGTTAGCAGACAAGTATGTGGCAATTCGGCCACAGGGCCAGAAGCGCCCAGCCAGCAGCCAGCTCCAAAAGACTGTACCACCAAGGGGACACTCATCTTCAACTCATCACCCCCAAAGACAAGCATCTTCCAACCCGGGTGCTCTTGGCCAGCAACCGCACCGCAGCGTCCCTGCAACTGATCAGAGATCATCGGTGCCACGACTGGAGAAGAAGTGCTACGGCTGTGGGAAAATCGGACATCTGAGGATGAACTGTCCTGCATCCCAAGCACCCCAGACTCGTGCCCCAAATCCGAGTGCTGGAGCCCGGCTCGCTTGTTGGACGAGAGGAGATGAGCCTACAGAGACTGTTCCCCCTCCAGTCAGTCCGATGGAGTGTGGCGAGAGACAGGTGCACTCTGTGGAGAGAGTCACCTGCATGGCCAAACAGCCCCTACACAATATGTTGAGCCACCTGCAGCCGGTCCACGTGGGACCCCTGCAGGGAGAAGGCCTAAGAGACTCTGGGGCCTCAATCACTGTGGTGAGCCCCCACCTTATAGATCCTGCTGCAGTATTGCAGGGTCGCACTGCCAAGGTCACCCTGGCAGATGGAATGGAGAAAGCGGTTCCCATGGCAAGAGTCTACCTGGACTGGGGAGCTGGACCAGAGTTGCGAGAAGTTGCCGTCATGGATGGTCTCCCAACTGATGTGGTCCTAGGAAATGACCTGGGTGGTGGGATCGTCACCACGCTTGCTGGCGCCATTCCCCGGAGCCAAGTTCCAAAACCACCATTGACATCAGCTACTCCAGCACAGCCCAGCCCAGAGAAAAAGACTACAGCTGCTAGACAACTGCCAGCACAGCCAACCACAGCATCAACCAGCCCAGAGGAAAAGATTACAGCGGCTAGATCAGTACATCGACCCCGCATGCCTTTTGCCTCTGGTATGCCTACGTCCCCTAGCAACGCAGAGGATGTCGGTTCCAGCTCGTTTGATCCTGTGGGGGTGCCCACTGATGCTCCTGACCCCAGTGGTTTGCCAACTCTGGCGGTGAGTATGAGAAACCAGACTGACTTTTCCATGACTGACCCCTACCAGACTGACCCTAGTAGTCCCCCCCTAGATCCCCCTGTAGTGTGCCCCAATTTAGGAGAGATTGAGGGCCGCAGGCAGGAGTTTAGGGAGGCTCAACCCTCTGACCCATCCCTGAAAGGCATGAGGCGCCACTCTGGCAGCGGCCTTGACAGGGTTGGGGCAGGAAGTTTGACCTGGCGGGAAGGGTTAAGGTATAGGGTAGCCAGCAAAGTGGGAGGGGATAGACCAGATAGGGAATGTGTCCAACTGGTCCCCCCAGGGAACGTTCCTGCGCAACCGGTGTCGGTTGCCAGCGAAACCCCTTTGGACAGTAACCCGGAGACAGACCGTACCCTGAAGTGCCTGACACAGAGCTTACCCTGGTCTGGAATGTCGGATGACGCCCAGACCAACTGTAAGGCTAGTGCCATGTGTTGGCAGATGGGGCACTCCAGCGGTTGTGTTGTCTCTGGGCCTCTGCCCATAGGAGTACCCTTGCAGCAAGTTGCTGTGGACATAGCAGGTCCCTTGCCTGTGCACAGTAGATCGGGGAAGACACGCAGCCTCCCTGTAGTGGATGCCACACAGGATCCAGAGGCTGGTGGTCTGGCCGCCATCACTGTGGCACAGGTAGCGGACGAGGAGGGAAGAGTAGGCCTAGGGTAGGTTTCCAGAGTCATAGGTCGACAGAAGAGGATTGGAGGGCAGGTCTGACAGTTCGGGCAGACAGTTGCCAGATAGGTATGACGGAGGTGCAGTGTCTGGGGCACCATGTGGGAGGAGACAGGGGTAGGCCCAAACCAGAGGGGGTGGAGGCAACCAGAGGCTGTCCCCGACCCACATCACCCAGACCGGTACTGACCTTAGAACCTGTAAGGCCCTACGGACACGTTGTCATTGACTTTAGTCCTGTAGTGAACTCCTTGACAGAGATGGCTAGGAAGGGCATTCCCAAGTCAGTGTACTTTGCACCCGCTTGCGAGTTGGCATTCCAGTCATTGAAGGAGGCTCGGGTACCCGCTCCAGTGCTGATGGCGCACATTCTTGACCAGGACTGTGTGTTACGAACTACTGCGCCACTGCACGGACTGGGAGTAGTACCGAGCCAGAAAGAGCCATATGGGTAGGAGCACCCTGTGGCCTGTTTGAGCAGTATACTGCTATTGTGGGAGGTGGGGTATGCCACAATTGGGACACCGTGGGTGGCACTTGTGTGTAACTGGCCCCACACCGTGGTGACTTACCACCAACCTGTTAGGTGGCTGCAACCTACCTTGGGGAAATTGGAAAGACTTTTGTGGTGGAGCCTTTAACTTGGACTTCAGGTGGACTATTTGAACATTGTGCACCCACGAAGAGAGGCCCACTGCACTATGGATGAACTGTCTAGGCCGGAGCCTACGCCCCCAGGTAGCGTCACCTTCAACCCCATTAAGGACTGCGGGACCAGGGACCAAATCGTTGGGACATGGGTCCCTGGTTGACCCGCTTGAATGGGGGGGGAGGAGTGTGGCCGGAGAGACCCCAGCCCACGTGGACAATGGCGGCGCGGCACTGAAGGGGTTAGCCCTCAGTGACCGGCGCCATATTCAAGGACAATGGGCGCTTGGCGCCACTTTTAAACTGTGCACTGGTGCTAAACGCCATCTTTAAATGTAGTGTGGGTGCTAGGCACCGGGTATTTAAAAATATATTTACAACTGTGTTTACACCAATGTTATATTTAATGCAAATGCCAGCACTTAGAAGGAATGTGTAAGCTGTGTTGGTTTTAAAATGCACTTACTATAGATGTCTGAATAATCATCTCCTGTCAGAAGGAAGTGGCATGCTAATGGCCCTGTCCTAGCAGAGAGGTGTGAATGACAAAACCTTTTGATGTGTAAAGATGCTAATCACGGGGTCTATGGGCTTGGGACCTGTTTCATGTACCTGATTTAATTGATATACGAACCCTGAATGGCAGATGCAGGAAGGAAGACTGTTTGTATTGTAGCCTTTCCTGTTGTAATCTCAAACACTAGGTTTGCCTGGAGATGTGAATGAGACAGAAACATTTGTATTTTGAAGCTATGTGATAAATTTATCAATAGTGAATGTTAATCTGATACCAAACGTTGTCTGGGTGACAGGAAGGAGGATATTGTTTTATTGCACTTATCTCCTTTTGAAATGTAATTTATTTATTGGTATTTTGAAAAATAACCTGATTGGTTGGAGAAGACAGGGAGGGCTTACCCCCCTGTGGTACTGTGTGGAAAATTGACATAAAAAGGATGCCTGTGTGCCTCCAGGTTGTAGTTGTACTATCTTATTCTGCTGGAACATCTTGCTGTATGCTGTTGCCCCTAGCAATAGGGAAGAGTTCTCTTTAGAACTATTGAGCAAATAAATACCATTTGCCTCAAGAAGACCGCATCATCTTGTGACCTACAGGGTTATGCCAAACCTAGCCCCGTCCTCCGGCTGTCCAGGGAAGCACCTAACGTCTCCAAGTTCCTCCTTCCGCCAGCTACCGGTAGAGGCCAAGCAAGTGGCTAGTGGGGATTCGTCAACACCACACAGGTGTGGTAAGGCAGTGCGTCGGCACATACAGAGCAGAACCGTGGTTCCAAACGCCACGGCAGGTTAGGAGTTTGGTGGTGGCAGCAAAAACCCGCCCACAACGCAGTGGGTGGAGTCAGTAACAGGCGGTTACTGATGGTAAGCGGAATCCCCTATGTGGTCAGGCCTTGTGTGACTTGACCTTCCATTCTGTGCGCAGCCAACGGGACGCGAAAGCGGCGAGTGCTTTCGTACGGGACCGTCCTGTCACAATGCCCCTAGACTTTTTCAGGAATTTCCTCATAAACCTGGATATAGGGGTTCCTTAATCCCTCCTCAAGGGGGGGGCGGTACTGTTAGGCGTGGCAGCTCTCACCAGCGCTCGACCGTTGCTGAGCAACGGTCTTGGTGCATCACGGCCACCGCGCCTCCTCCTGGTCCCTGCACGGCACCTGGCAATGCTGGGACGCCGTGCAAGCTGAACCGCCGGGTCCATAGCAATGGGGACGCCACAGGCGGACCGCGTTCCCCGTTGCTATCCAATTAATCAAGCACCTGTCAGCGTGTGGTCGTGCAGCAGTGCAGCTGCATGAGATTTTCTAATTAGGTTCTCTGCAGCCATTGCTACAGAGACCTGTTATATTCTCCCTCAGTGCTTTACACAGACACCGGTGATAGCTTCCTGTGAACTGTTCCTGCTCTGGAGAAATTCCCGGTCCAGTGTTCTGTGGTCTGGTCTACCTCATTCCTGTGGTGCTGACTCCTGGGGTCCTTTCAGTCTTCCTGTTGGTAGAAAACTGTGTCTTCAGATGTCGAGGTTCCTGCTCACCTGCGGTTGTTCCCCGGTGTTGTGAGTAGCGGTCTTTGCCATGTCTTGAGGCCTAGGCCGCAGAGTTTCCGTTATATTCTTTTGCTGGTGCTGTTGCAGAGGTGCTCCGCCACAGTTGTCCTCCCCGGTGCACGACGGTGCCGTGTAGGGGTGGACAGTGTTACCTTTGTTGCCTTTTCCATTGGCGGCCGTGCCGCACATACGTTTAGTTTTTTTTAGTTCTACAGTAACCCCTAGCTCTGTGTTTGGTTTAGTTAGAGGTCCCCTTGTTTCCATCCAGTCTCAGTTTACGCCTTGTTTCATACTAAGACCGGGGGGCATCAGAGTTGGGCAGACCTAATCCGCCCTTCAAACGCAGCTTCCGTGGGCCCAAGAACACATAGTCTCGCAGGTGTAGACTGACCACGTGGGTGGAACAACGGAGTTGGGGTCCTAGGGGTACTGCTTTACTTTGTCCTGAATATCAGCGTCACGTTCCTGTGCTTGGGACTTACCCACTCAATATCTTATGTTCGGAGTACAGAGAACATAACAGCTATACTAGTTTCCAGACTAGTTCATTGCCTGATTTCATTGCCTAATTACTGCACTGGTTTCCAGACCAGCTAAATACCTGTGACTGTTTATTTCATCTGTGTCAGCATTTCTTGTACCATTCATTTCAAGTTTCATCTGCTACAATTACTATTTATACTCGTGAGCATTTAATAAACATCATTGCGCACATGCGCAGGACTCTCTTACAGCCTCCTCGGTTCCTCCATCACACCACCACTGACCCACTAGTGCCCCCCTCCGGGGACAGACATAACCACATATCTGTCAGTTTGTCCAAAGATTATGGACCCGGATGGTGGTCAGAGTGTGGAAGCAAGGGCTCTTCAGAACTTAGTTTTACGACTCGATGGTACAGAGGCTGCACAACAGCAGATCATACAGTTTTTACATGAGATGTCTTCTCGGTTGGATACTTTACAACAATCTCTGCCAAGTTCTATTGTTCCAGCTGCACCAGCGACTCCAGCTCCAGTTTCCAGTGCCACAGCTTAAGGCCCTCCCACTGCTCCTGGTTTAGGATCTCGTCTCCATCTTCCTACACCAAGTAAATTTGATGGCAATCCTAAAACCTGTCGTGGATTCCTGAACCAATGTAATGTTCACTTTGAATTGCTGCTGCACAATTTCCTGACGCCCAGAACCAAAGTTGCGTACATTGTGTCTCTCCTGACTGGCCCTACCTTGAATTGGGTTTCCTATTATGGGAGCAAGTAGATTCACTGCTAAACAACGACACAGACTTTGTAGCTGCATTTAAACGTATCTTTGATGAGCCTGGGCGTACAACATCAGCTTTCTCTGATATCCTCTAGATTCGCAAGGGAACACACACCATGGGACAGTATGTCATCCAGTTCCAGACATTAGCGTCAGAGTTTGAGTGGAACAATCAAGCGCTGGTTGTGGCATTCTGGCACGGTCTCTCTGATAGTATAAAAGATGAACTGGCTACCCGAGATCTCCCAGAGCAATTAGAATCGTTAATTTCCTTGTGTGTAAAGTTGGATCTGCGTTTACGTGAAAGAGCAAGAGAACGTTCTCATGGTGATCCTTGCAAGCACCGAGTTATGTCTCAAGTACAACCTTCTCCCTCCACTTCAGATGAGCCTATGCAAGTAAATAGGTCCCGCTTAACTCCTGAGGAGCAGTCAAGAAGATTACGGGAAAGACTGTGTCTGTACTGTGCTGCTGCTGGTCACATGATTGGTTCCTGTCCGTCATGTTCAGGAAACACCAGATCCTAACTTGCAAGGGAGGAGTCAAGTTAGGAACCTTATCTAAAGCTCCTTTTTCTCAAGAACTTATCCTACCAGTAACTTTGGAAACACAAAGTGAATTACATGACTTCTCAGCTTTAATTGACTGTGGTGCTGCTGGGAACTTTATTACACAGGATGCAGTTGACAAGATCCGTCTTCCTGTCTCCAGATTGTCTCGTCCAGTCTATCTTACCACTGTGGATGGTAGCAATATTGCTGAGGGGTCCATCAGTCAGCAAACTAAGCCCGTGGTCCTAGGGGTGGGCTTTCTTCATTCTGTGCTCATTGAACTGTTGGCCGTACCTAAAGCCACCTATGAGATTGTGTTGGGTATGCCTTGGCTTCAACTTCATAACCCTCAAATTGACTAGTTTACATTACAACTCACTGCATGGAGTTTCTCCTGTTTCCATTCCTGTTTAGCTCAAGTTCGTCCCATGAGATCTTCAGGGTTGAAACCCCAGTGCGATATTCCTGAGGCATACAAAGAATTTACTGACGTCTTCAGTGGAAAGGTCGCTGATGTTCTGCCTCCCCATCAGAAATGGGATTGTCCCATCAATCTGATCCCGGGGAGAATGCCTACTAGAGGACGAACATATCCTCTTTCCGTTCCAGAAACTCAAGCCACAAGTGAATACATAAAAGAGAATCTACAAAAAGGATTAATTTGTCCTTCTTCATCTACAGCAGGCGCAGGGTTTTTCTTTGTGCAAAAAACTACGTCCCTGCATTGATTATAGAGCCTTCAATGAGATTACCATCAAAAACAGCTACCTTACAGTTAATTACGGAACTGTTCGACAGAATTAAAGGAGCCAGTATATTTACCAAATTAGATCTCCGTGGGGCATATAATCTCATTAGAATCCCGAGTGGCGATGAGTGGAAGACCGCTTTTAACACCCATGACGGCCACTATGAGTATCTTGTGATGCCCTTCAGATTAAGTAATGCCCCAGCTGTGTTTTAGAACTTTGTCAACAAAATATTTTGAGATGTTCTGTATAAATACGTGGTAGTTAACCTTGATGACATTCTGATTTTCTCTCAAGATTTAGCCTCTCTTCGTCGAAAGGTAAAAGAGGTCCTTCAACGCCTACAACCGAATCATGTTTATGGGAAGTTGTCTAAGTGTACTTTTGAAGCTCCTTCAATACCCTTCCTCGGGTATATAATCTCTGGTTCAGATCTTCGAATGGACCCTGTTAAATTGGTAGCAAGAGATGAGTCTCTTCCTACATCGCTCAAGTCTGTTCAACATTTTATTGGCTTCGCCAATTATTATAGATAATTAATTAGAGGATTCTCTACCCTGATATCCCCAATTACTTGCCTCACACGGAAAGGCGCAAATCCTTCTCAGTGGTCAGAAGAAGCTCTGGCTGCTTTCCAAAAGATTAAACAAGCTTTCATTTCAGCTCCTGTGTTACAGCAACCAGATATCAACAGACCCTTTGAGTTGAAAGTGGATTCCTCAACAGTTGGTGTTGGCACGGTGTTGTCCCAAACCAGCGACAATGGTAAGACTCACCCCTGTGGGGTTTTTTCCTGTAGATTTCTACCTGCTGAGATAAACTACGCCATCGGTAACCAGGAGCTCCTGGCAATCATGCTGGCCCTGGAAGAGTGGAGGTATCTTCTGGAGGGCGCAAAGTTTCCTATTATCATCTTCACCGATCATAAGAACCTTCTTTATTTGAAAGCAGCGCAGTGTTTAAATCCTCGTCAAGCAAGGTGGGCTTTATTCTTTTCTCATTTTAATTTCAAGTTAAAGTTCCACCCTGGTTCTCAGAATGTTAAGGGAAATGCCTTGTCATGCTCCATGAGGTCCATTGAGGAATCTTCTGAACAAGAATCTCATCCAGTTCTCCATCCTGTAGTGTCTCCTGTTCCACCTCCTGGCAAGATGTTTGTTTCTCCTGAGCTCTGCCCGAATCTGCTGTTGTGTGCTCATATTTCTAAGTTTACCGTACATCCTGGGGTCCTAAAGACTTATAAGTTCTTGTCTCAATCCTATTGGTGGCCTCATATGAAAGCTGATATTCAGGATTTCGTGGCTTCCTGTCCCAAGTGTGACCAGCACAAACTTCCTTGTCAGTCTCCTGCTGGTCAACTGTTACCTAACTCTATACCAAGTCATCCCTGGTCTCACCTATCAATGGATTTCATCTCAGACTTACCTCCCTCCAAAGGGTATGATACCATCTGGGTAGTGGTTGACAGGTTTTCAAAGATGGCCCATTTTGTTCCATTCATGGGGTTGCCTTCTGCTCCAAAGCTCACAAAAATATTCCTACGTGAAATCTTCAGGTTACATGGATTCCCGATGGAAATTATATCTGACCATGGTGTTCAGTTTGTGGCAAGATTTTTGAAGGCCTTATGCTCTGCTTTACAAGTTAAACTCAAATTCTCTACAGCATATCACCCTCAAATGAATGTGTCACAACTGAGGGCCTGAGCTGACGGGAGGCAGCCTCAGTTGTAGGGGCTGAGATGTACCGGAACCTGGGAGGTTGTATCAGACCCCTGGACATGTAAGTAACATGAATAATAACTGCCCGAAGGCGTGACCACGACAACTTGGATAAAAGTCAATGATGTTTATTATGACAACCCCGCAACACAGCAGCAGTAAAAGAAAACGTAAAAGTCAGCAAAGAATAAATACAGTTCCTGGGTACTACAGGATGGCAGGAGCCACAGGGCACTGGTAGTGTGAGATAGTTCTTATGATCTTCTAGATGGAAAGTCCTTACCAGGCCCGACTGTAGCAATGGAGATAACCCAGGATTGTGCCAGCTGGTGTTCCAGGAAAAGCTGGGTTGCTGAAGATAAAACAGCTGCTGTGGATACTGGCTGGAACCAGACTGTTGTTAGCACGGAGTGGATACTGGCTGGAACCAGTTAAATAATAAATGAACTTGGGAGCGATGAAATATGAACTGAAATGTAGAACTTGAGAGCGGAGAAATAATAATACCGGTGGACGGAGAGTGGTAAAGTGTAGAAAGGACACCGGCCCTTTAAGGGAAGCTGTACTCTGCTGGAAGCTGAGCTGGAAGCAGGTAATGTTGTAGCTGGAAACAGATGAATCCACAATGGATTGGAGAGTCAGGCTACACCGCAGGTGGAATGCTGGTGCGGGTCTCTATGGTGGAAGTCTTGAGACAGGAGCTGGAACCTGGAAGACAATCACAGGAGAGAGACAAACAGGAACTAGGTTTGACAACCAAAGCACTGACGCCTTCCTTGCTCAGGCACAGTGTATTTATACCTGCAGCAAGGAAGGGATTGGCTAGGCAATTATGCAGATTATCAATACTGAGAACAGATTGGTGGAAATGATCAGCTGACAGAATCCAAGATGGCTGCGCCCATGCAGACACTTGGAGGGAAGTTTGGTTTGTAATCCATGTGGTAATGAAAACAGTAATGGCGGCGCCGGCCACCGGAGACAGGAGGCGCCAGGCTGACAGATGCACATCCAACCACGCGGACACAGCGGAGGCCGCGGCTGACGTAATCGCCACTCAGACACTCTGCATGCAGAAGTTCAGGGACGGCGGCGGAGGCCGCGGGAGACGCCATGCCAGGTGTAATATGGCGTTTACTGTGACAGCGTCCCAGAGTGACAGGAGAGGATACAGGAATGTACACATCAGGATAACAGATGGGATCCGGTCCTGGAGCGCTGAGCCAGCCTTAGGAGGCATCTGATGGGTAAGAAATGGCGTCCAGATACCCGGATCGTGACAGCACCCCCCCCTTTAGGAGTGGCCCCAGGACACTTCTTTGGCTTTTGAGGAAACTTGGAATGGAATCTCCGGACCAAGGCAGGAGCATGGACATCAGAAGCATTGGTCCATGAACGTTCCTCAGGACCATAACCCTTCCAGTCAATAAGATATTGTAGTTGACCGTAACGGTGACGTGAGTCCAGGATCTTGGCCACTTCATACTCAACGCCTCGTTGAGTTTGGACTTTCGGAGTTGGAGGAAGTCAGGAATGAAACCGATTCAAGATCAGCGGTTTCAACAGGGAAACATGGAATGTCCTGGGTATTTTTAAGAAGGGAGGCAACTGGAGTCTGTAAGCAACAGGATTGATGACTTGTTCAATCTTGAAAGGACCGATATAGCGAGGTGCAAACTTCATACTGGGAACTCTTAACCTCAAATTCTTCGTGGATAACCATACCCGATCACCCACCTTGAGAGCAGGAACTGCTCGACGCTTCTTATCCGCAAACTTCTTGTACCTGAACGATGCCTTGAGCAGAGCTGATCGTACGCTCTTCCAGATATTGGCAAACTGATGCAAGGTGATATCCACTGCGGGAACAGAAGTTGCTGGAAGCGGTTGGAACTCAGGGACTTTAGGGTGGAATCCAAAGTTAGTGAAGAATGGTGTTGAAGCAGATGAAGAATGATACTGGTTGTTATGACAGAACTCGGCCCAGGGAAGTAATTGAACCCAGTCATCTTGAGAGGAGGACACATAGATGCGGAGGAAGGCCTCCAAGTCCTGATTCACCCTCTCAGTTTGACCATTGGTCTGAGGATGGTAAGCCGTGGAAAACTTTAGCTTGACTTGGAGGACTTGACATAAACTTCGCCAGAATTTGGCTGTGAATTGAACTCCTCGATCTGAGATAATTTCTTCAGGAAGACCGTGGAGTCGGAAGATCTCTTGTATGAATACTTGAGCCAACTTGGAAGCTGACGGAAGACCGGTGAGAGGAATGAAGTGTGCCATCTTGGTGAACCGGTCAACTACCACCCAGATGGTATTGAACTTGTTGCACATGGGTAAGTCTGTAATAAAATCCATCGACAAGTGGGTCCATGGTCGACGGGGAACGGATAGTGGAACCAGTTGCCCCGCAGGCGACTGGCGGGATACTTTATGTTGGGCACACTTTGGGCAAGATGCAATAAACTCCAAGACGTCCTTTTTCAGAGTTGGCCACCAATAGGACCTAGAGATAAACTCCAGGGTTTTTTGGATACCTGTATGTCCGGCAAAACGGGAAGCATGGGCCCAATGCATGAGCTTCTTCCTTAGCATCGGCTTCACAAAACTTTTCCCTGATGGGGGCGTAGAGTCCATCCCTACCGTGGAGAATGCCAACGGATTTATAATAGGATGCTTGTCTGAAGACTCTGACTCATTTTCTTGCTCCCATGAGCGGGAAAGGGCATCGGCCTTGCGATTCTGAGAGCCCGGACAGAACTGGAGTTTAAAGTCGAACCTGGAAAAGAAAAGTGCCCATCTGGCCTGACGAGGGTTGAGACATTGGCCCTCATTCCGAGTTGATCGGTCGCAAGGCGAATTTTGCAGAGTTACACACGCTAAGCCGCCGCCTACTGGGAGTGTATCTTAGCATCTTAAAATTGCGACCGATGTATTCGCAATATTGCGATCACAAACTACTTAGCAGTTTTAGAGTAGCTCCACACTTACTCTGCCTGTGCGATCAGTTCAGTGCTTGTCGTTCCTGGTTTGACGTCACAAACACACCCAGCGTTCGCCCAACCACTCCCCCGTTTCTCCGGCCACTCCTGCGTTTTTCCCGGAAACGGTAGCGTTTTCAGCCACACGCACATAAAACGCCGTGTTTCCGCCCAGTAACACCCATTTCCTGTCAATCACATTACGATCGCCGGAGCGATGAAAAAGCCGTGAGTAAAAATACTATCTTCATAGCAAAGATACTTGGCGCAGTCGCAGTGCGATTATTGCGCATGCGCACTAAGCGGAATTTCACTGCGATGCGATGAAAAATACCGAGCGAACGACTCGGAATGAGGGCCATTGTGCGCCCTTCAGGTATAAAAGGTTCTTGTGGTCTGTAAGTATGGTGATTGAATGAGAAGCTCCCTCCAACAGATACCTCCACTCTTCTAGAGCGAGCTTGATGGCTAGCAACTCCTGGTCGCCAATGGCATAGTTGCGCTCAGCTGGGGAGAACTTCCGGGAGAAGAAACTGCAAGGGTGTAAATGGCCATCTTTAGCCCTCTGAGATAACACCGCTCCTACTCCAACGGAGGAGGCATCCACCTCTAAGGTGAAAGGAGAGTCGATGTCAGGCTGTTTCAGAACAGGCGCAGAGATGAACCTTTGTTTTAAAAGATGAAATGCTTGCATGGCTTCTTCAGACCACTTGGACGGGTTAGCACCCTTCTTAGTGAAAGCAGTAATAGGCGCCACAATGGTGGAAAAGTCTCGTATAAACTTTCGGTAATAGTTGGCGAACCCTAAGAACCTCTGGACCCCTTTGAGGGTTAAGGGTACCGGCCAATTTTGGATTGCTTGTAGTTTCTCAGGATCCATCTCTAGTCCGGAACCGGACACAATGTACCCTAGAAACGGAATGGACTTGACTTCAAAGACGCATTTTTCTAATTTGCAATAGAGATGATTGACACGGAGACGGGACAGAACCTCTTTAACCCAAAAACGATGTTCCTCTAAATCGTTGGCAAAAATTAGGATATCGTCTAGATAGACCACGACATGACGGTATAGAATGTCTCTGAAGATCTCATTGACAAAATGCTGGAAGACAGCTGGAGCATTGCTCAATCCGAAGGGCATGACGAGGTACTCATAATGTCCGTCACGGGTGTTAAAGGCGGTCTTCCACTCGTCACCCTCACGGATCCGGATGAGATTGTATGCACCTCGCAAGTCCAGCTTTGTAAAGATGGTAGCTCCGCTAACTCTGTCAAAGAGCTCAGTAATCAGGGGTAAAGGATAACGGTTCTTGATGGTAATGTCGTTCAAACCTCTGTAGTCGATGCACGGCCGCAGACCACCATCTTTCTTTTTTACAAAAAAGAAGCCTGCACCGGCTGGAGAAGAAGAAGGTCGAATGAACCCCTTTGCTAGGTTCTCTTTAATATATTCCTCCATAGAATGCGTCTCAGGCAGAGACAATGGATAAGTTCGGCCTCGAGGTGGAACCTTCCCTGGAACGAGATCAATCGGACAGTCCCATTCTCTATGAGGAGGAAGGATATCAGCAGAAGCTTTACTGAACACATCCGTGAAATCTTGATATGGAGGAGGTGGAACATCAGACGACCTGGGGGAGGAAGAACAGACAGGCAATACTTTAAACAAACATGTCTCAGCACAGGAGGAACCCCATGCCAGGATTTGCGTAGTCGTCCAATCAATTGTAGGATTGTGAAGACGGAGCCATGGAAGGCCCAGGACCACAGGATGTGTGGCTCTTGGAATCACTAAAAAAGAAATAAGTTCGGAATGAAGAACTCCCACTCTCAGACGAACTGGTAGAGTCCTTAAAGAAATAACTGCATCAAAAATTTTGCTGCCATCCACGGCAGTTAAAGAAATGGACGAAGGAAGTCTCTCGGTGGGTAGGAACCACCGTTTAACATAGGCTTCGGTAATAAAGTTCCCAGCTGCTCCGGAATCAAGTAGGGCAATGACGTTCCGATAACGTTGAGCAACTTGAAGCGAGACTGGGAGATTACAATCTTGAGGAGATGGAGAGGAGATCATTACTCCTAGCCGGCCCTCTCCTTGGCGAGCTAGGATTTGGAGTTTCCCGGACGTTTGGGACAAGCATTAATGGTGTGAGACGGAGCTGCACAATAGAGACAGAGAAACTCGGAGAGACGTCTTCGGCGCTCAGCAGGAGTTAAACGGGAACGGCCAAGTTGCATGGGCTCATCTTTAGATGGTGACAGTTGACGAGGAGCAGAAGATTTTGGAGCAGATGATCTTCCACGCTCAGTTGCTCTCTCTCTGAAACGTAAATCAACTTTCGTGCAGAGTGAGATTAGCTCATCTAACTTAGAAGGTAAGTCTCTGGTAGCTAACTCATCTTTAATACGCTCAGATAAGCCATGCCAGAATGCAGCATACAGGGCCTCGTCGTTCCATGCCAGTTCGGATGCCAGGATCTGGAACTGTATCAGATATTGTCCTACAGTACGTGACCCCTGGCGTAAACGGAGAATCTCGGATGAAGCTGAGGTTACACGGCCTGGCTCGTCGAAGATGAGCCTGAATGTTGACACGAAGGCAGTGTAGGAAGATAGCAGGGTGTCGGACCTCTCCCATAACGGTGATGCCCAATCAAGGGCTGAGCCACTGAGAAGAGAAATAATGTAGGCAATTTTTGTACGGTCACTGGGAAAATTGCCAGGTTGTAGCTCAAACTGAATCTCACACTGGTTGAGAAATCCCCTGCAGAATCTTGGAGATCCGTCAAATTTTGCTGGCGTTGGAAGATGAAGACGTGGAGCAGAAATGGGTAAGGTGGGTGGGGTTATAGCTGGAGTCACTGTGGTTGACGCACCAGACGCACCTGATCCACGGAGAGTTGTCTGAATCCCATCCAGCCGAGTAGAGAGATCCTGGAGACAGCGGATGATGTGGCCCTGTGCAGCCTCCTGATGTTCTAGTTGGGCTGCCAGTTCTTGCATCGGCCTGGCCGCTTGATCCTGGTCTCCGGCTGGATTCATTAGGTCAGTGCTTACTGTCACAACTGAGGGCCTGAGCTGACGGGAGGCAGCCTCAGTTGTAGGGGCTGAGATGTACCGGAACCTGGGAGGTTGTATCAGACCCCTGGACATGTAAGTAACATGAATAATAACTGCCCGAAGGCGTGACCACGACAACTTGGATAAAAGTCAATGATGTTTATTATGACAACCCCGCAACACAGCAGCAGTAAAAGAAAACGTAAAAGTCAGCAAAGAATAAATACAGTTCCTGGGTACTACAGGATGGCAGGAGCCACAGGGCACTGGTAGTGTGAGATAGTTCTTATGATCTTCTAGATGGAAAGTCCTTACCAGGCCCGACTGTAGCAATGGAGATAACCCAGGATTGTGCCAGCTGGTGTTCCAGGAAAAGCTGGGTTGCTGAAGATAAAACAGCTGCTGTGGATACTGGCTGGAACCAGACTGTTGTTAGCACGGAGTGGATACTGGCTGGAACCAGTTAAATAATAAATGAACTTGGGAGCGATGAAATATGAACTGAAATGTAGAACTTGAGAGCGGAGAAATAATAATACCGGTGGACGGAGAGTGGTAAAGTGTAGAAAGGACACCGGCCCTTTAAGGGAAGCTGTACTCTGCTGGAAGCTGAGCTGGAAGCAGGTAATGTTGTAGCTGGAAACAGATGAATCCACAATGGATTGGAGAGTCAGGCTACACCGCAGGTGGAATGCTGGTGCGGGTCTCTATGGTGGAAGTCTTGAGACAGGAGCTGGAACCTGGAAGACAATCACAGGAGAGAGACAAACAGGAACTAGGTTTGACAACCAAAGCACTGACGCCTTCCTTGCTCAGGCACAGTGTATTTATACCTGCAGCAAGGAAGGGATTGGCTAGGCAATTATGCAGATTATCAATACTGAGAACAGATTGGTGGAAATGATCAGCTGACAGAATCCAAGATGGCTGCGCCCATGCAGACACTTGGAGGGAAGTTTGGTTTGTAATCCATGTGGTAATGAAAACAGTAATGGCGGCGCCGGCCACCGGAGACAGGAGGCGCCAGGCTGACAGATGCACATCCAACCACGCGGACACAGCGGAGGCCGCGGCTGACGTAATCGCCACTCAGACACTCTGCATGCAGAAGTTCAGGGACGGCGGCGGAGGCCGCGGGAGACTCCATGCCAGGTGTAATATGGCGTTTACTGTGACAGCGTCCCAGAGTGACAGGAGAGGATACAGGAATGTACACATCAGGATAACAGATGGGATCCGGTCCTGGAGCGCTGAGCCAGCCTTAGGAGGCATCTGATGGGTAAGAAATGGCGTCCAGATACCCGGATCGTGACAGAATGGACAGACCAAAAGGGTTAACCAAGAGCTTGAAACCTTTTTGAGACTTTATATTTCCTCATCACAGGATGACTGGGTAGATTTATTGCCTTGGGCAGAGTTTGCTCATAATTTACACTACCATACAGCCACCAATACTATTCTGTTCTTTGCAGTTTATGGTCAACATCCCAGAGTTCCAGATTTCCAAAACCTTCTAGTTGACGATGTTCCTGCAACCACTTCAGCTCTTCAGCAGTTCTCACGTTAGCAGGGAAAGGGAAAGGGATACTACTGCACTAGCATATTATAGAAAAGTTCCAAATTAGAACAAAGGAAACCCCTAGTTATATTCTATATCAGATATTTGAATTATATAGGGGGTGCTGCCACTGAATATATTGTTGCCAATATATAGTAATGCACAAAAAGAAACAGAGAAGGATTGAACTTGAAGTGGCGCACTTAAACATTAAATTGATACGCAAAATATAACTTTTATGTTAAAAAGACCTGTAGCTGTGAAATATTAAAACCAAAAACATATAAATTGACAAAACAAAGTGTGATATGTGTGAATAAAAACACACACTGTGCTAACTGTGTAGTGCTACACATATATAATATATTATAGGTACTATGACCCTTGAATCAAATTGTATGTGTTGTTAGGCTGAGTGCCCAATGGCGCTTTGAAGTCACTGATCAGTTGTACTAGATAGGCTTACTGAGGGTACTGTAAAGTGCAATATTCCAATAGAAAGCTCCCCCTCAGTTTGGGCGCTGTGACCCCTCACTTATGTGCAATCATATGCTTGCACAGCTATGAGTCAGTGTTTATCCTCACTAGTGATCTCAATGTAATTAGCTGTTCTCAATCAGTTTACAGCAGGTAATATCTGAAGTCAGTATCACTTTAAGTGAATAATCTGTTTGGGCGCTATGACCCCTCACTTATATGCATTCATATGCTTATACAGCTATGAATCCGTGTTACTCCTCACTAGTGATCTCAATGTAATTAGCTGTTCTTAATCAGTTTACAGCAGATAATAACTGAAGTCAGTGTCACTTTAAGTGAATGATAATTAATGTTCACTTATATGCTTATACAGCTATAGATCAGTGCTTCTCCTCACTAGTGATCTCAATATAATTAGCTGTTCTCAGTCGATTTACAGCAGGTAATTAATAAAGTCAATATCACATTAAGTGAGTAATCACAATGTTCATTAGTGATATTGTTAATGGGAGGCACTGTAATGTCCAAGAATGCATATAAACTGACAGTTTTCCACAATATTCACTACTATTATAGTGGAATATAGATCATAGCTGTGAGGCACAGGGTTTAGTGAGCTGTTTGAGTATTGCACTAATGCCGTACACTGGAACACTCCATCAGCTGTTAATAGCAGTATATCCTAACTGGCTATTTTGTAATTATCAGCTGTGTGATGGAAACCTATATATCAAATAAACAGCATTTCTCAATATAATCAACTGTTCTCAATCAATTTACAGCAGGTAATAACTGAAGTCAGTATCCCGTTAAGTGAACAATCTGTTTGGGCGCTATGACCCCTCACTTATATGCATTCATATGCTTATACAGCTATGAGTCCGTGTTTCTCCTCACTAGTGATCTCAATGTAATTGGCTGTTCTTAATCAATTTACAGCAGGTAATACCTGAAGTCAGTGTCACTTTAAGTGAATGATAATTGATGTTGACTTATATGCTTATACAGCTATAAATCAGTGCTTCTCCCCACTAGTGATCTCAATATAATTAGCTGTTCTCAGTCGATTTACAGCAGGTAATTAATAAAGTCAATATCACTTTAAGTGAGTAATCACAATGTTCATTAGTGATATTGTTAATGAGAGACACTGTAATGTCCAAGAATGCATATAAACTGACAGTTTTCCACAATATTCACTACTATTATAGTGGAATATAGATCATAGCTGTGAGGCACAGGGTTTAGTGAGCTGTTTGAGTATTGCACTAATGCCGTACACTGGAACACTCCATCAGCTGTTAATAGCAGTATATCCTAACTAGCTGTTTTGTAATTATCAGCTGTGTGATGGAAACCTATATATCAAATGAACAGCATTTAACCTGAGTAGCACATAAACACTGCTAGATAATTGTTCTATACTTGTAAAGTAACAAGCAGTGCTGTAGAGATGTCTCAGCTGCTACATTAAGCAGTGTATCTTAGTCTTGCTACAATGTTGCTAGTACATGCAGCTTGCTGAGTCATATGTGGTTAAATAATCCTCTCAGTGCAGGAAAGCTTGTGAGCTCCATCAGTGTCATGAGGCTTCACAATAGCCAGCTCAGCTTTAGTATAGATCTCGGTCTATTTCTAACAACACAATACATTTAGCACATTGTTATTATACACAGCAGCACAGTGTGACTCGCCGACACGTGTTTCACAGTAAAGTTTTTTCAGGGCTAGCAGTGTTTATGTGCTACTCAGGTTAAATGCTGTTCATTTGATATATAGGTTTCCATCACACAGCTGATAATTACAAAACAGCTAGTTAGGATATACTGCTATTAACAGCTGATGGAGTGTTCCAGTGTACGGCCTTAGTGCAATACTCAAACAGCTCACTAAACCCTGTGCCTCACAGCTATGATCTATATTCCACTATAATAGTAGTGAATATTGTGGAAAACTTTCAGTTTATATGCATTCTTGGACATTACAGTGTCTCTCATTAACAATGTCACTAATGAACATTGTGATTACTCACTTAAAGTGATATTGACTTTATTAATTACCTGCTGTAAATCGACTGAGAACAGCTAATTATATTGAGATCACTAGTGGGGAGAAGCACTGATCTATAGCTGAATAAGCATATAAGTGAACATCAATTATCATTCACTTAAAGTGACACTGACTTCAGGTATTACCTGCTGTAAATTGATTAAGAACAGCCAATTACATTGAGATCACTAGTGAGGAGAAACACGGACTCATAGCTGTATAAGCATATGAAAGCATATAAGTGAGGGGTCATAGCGCCCAAACAGATTGTTCACTTAACGGGATACTGACTTCAGTTATTACCTGCTGTAAATTGATTGAGAACAGCTAATTACATTGAGAAATGCTGTTTATTTGATATATAGGTTTCCATCACACAGCTGATAATTACAAAATAGCCAGTTAGGATATAATGCTATTAACAGCTGATGGAGTGTTCCAGTGTACGGCATTAGTGCAATACTCAAACAGCTCACTAAACCCTGTGCCTCACAGCTATGATCTATATTCCACTATAACAGTAGTGAATATTGTGGAAAACTGTCAGTTTATATGCATTCTTGGACATTACAGTGTCTCCCATTAACAATATCACAAATGAACATTGTGATTACTCACTTAATGTGATATTGACTTTATTAATTACCTGCTGTAAATCGACTGAAAACAGCTAATTATATTGAGATCACTAGTGAGGAGAAGCACTGATCTATAGCTGTATAAGCATATAAGTGAACATTAATTATCATTCACTTAAAGTGACACTGACTTCAGTTATTATCTGCTGTAAACTGATTAAGAACAGCCAATTACATTGAGAGGAGAAACACGGATTCATAGCTGTATAAGCATATGAATGCATATAAGTGAGGGGTCATAGCGCCCAAACAGATTATTCACTTAAAGTGATACTGACTTCAGATATTAGCTGCTGAAAATTGATTGAGAACAGCTAATTACATTGAGATCACTAGTGAGGATAAACACTGACTCATAGCTGTACAAGCATATGATTGCACATAAGTGAGGGGTCACAGCGCCCAAACTGAGGGGGAGCTTTCTATTGGAATATTGCACTTTACAGTACCCTCAGTAAGCCTATCTAGTACAACTGATCAGTGACTTCAAAGCGCCATTGGGCACTCAGCCCTTCAACACATACAATTTGATTCAAGGGTCATAGTACAGTTAGCACAGTGTGTGTTTTCATTCACACATATCACACTTTGTTTTGTCAATTTATATGTTTTTGGTTTTAATATGTCACAGCTACAGGTCTTTTTAACAAATATACTCTAATAAAAGTTATATTTTACGTATCAATTTAATGTTTAAGTGCGCCACTTCAAGTCCAATCCTTCTCTGTTTCTTTTTGTGCTTCAGCAGTTCTCTCAGGCTTGGGCAAAGATTCATCTTTCTCTCAAGAAAGCATCTCGACTGTAGAAGATCTTTGCTGATCGGAAAAGACGAGCAGTTCCCAGTTTAAAGCCAGGTGATAAAATCTGGTTAGCTACTCGTAATCTCCACCTTAGAGTTCCCTCTATGAAGTTTGCTCTGTGGTTTATTGGTCCATTTCCAGTTGAACGAGTAATTAATCCAGTGTCTTATAAGCTGAAATTGCCTCCTTATTTGAAAATCCCAAACTAATTTCATATCTCTCTCCTTAGACCCCTGATTCTTAACCGTTTTCAGAAAGCTCTTCCAGCAGCTCCAAGAATCCAAACTCATCGGGATGTTGAGTACGAGGTGGAGAAGATCCTGGACTCACGTTTTCAGTATGGTCATCTACAGTACCTGATTGACTGGTCCGGGTATGGTCCTGAGGAGAGGATTTGGGTTAACGCCATTAATGTCCATGCTCCACGGTTAGTCCAAGCTTTTCATAGACTGTTTCCTTTCAAGCCTTGTGGGTGTTCAGTGCCCACCCATAAAAGGGGGGGACTGCCAGGAATCAGCATTCAGTGATTCTCACTTACCAGCGCGCTGGTGTGCAGTCCTCCAGAGGTCACGGCCCCAGTCTGCGGCTGTATGAAAATCCTGTCTGTGGAGCACAGTACCCACTATTGTGGTGAACCCCTGAAGTCCATTCTGCGGGTGCCCTCCTGTGTACTGGCCATCTGCACAGCATGGGTGCCGCCATGACACTTGCGGTCAGTTGACCAGAGAGCACCTAATCCTGCGCTGTGATTGCTCACATGATCCAAGTATCCAATGATTGCCAACCAGGGAGTATATGTCCAGAGTATCGGCTCAGTCTCATCACCATGGACAACACATTGCATTGCTGCATAGTGTCTCCTGGTTCCAGTTTCCAATCTCCAGTTTCCAGTTCCTATCTCCAGTCTTCAATCTCCTGTTTCCAGCGATCTCCTATTTCTGGCATCTCCAAGTGATCTCCCAGTTCCAGTATTCCTGTGGAACTACAGGTCCCAGCATTTACTTCAGCTCCAACTTCTGCTACAGTCAGCCTCCACCTTTTGCAGTAAGAGACTTTCTTCAGGTGCTATTCATTATCTTCACCTGTGTATGGTTAACTTGCATTCAGCATTGTGCTATGGCATCTGTCACTTAATACAACCACTTCATGTGTGTTTCAAGTTGTCTCCTGCTTAACCTTACTTGTTTGTGGACTTTGCATTACAAACTGACTGTGTGGAGTATCGTTGCAGGTTTCCAAACCAACTGTGGGAGTGATCACCATCTGATCGCTATACTAGTTTCCAGACTAGTTCATTGCCTGTATTTCATTGCCTAATTACTGCACTGGTTTCCAGACCAGCTAAATACCTGTGACTGTTTACTTCATCATTGTCAGCATTTCTTGTACCATTCATCTCAAGTTTCATCTGCTTAAATTACTGTTTATACTCGTGACCATTTAATAAACATAGTTGTTAATATGCGCAGGAATCTCTTACAGCCTCCGCTTTTTCTCAATCGCACCACCACTGACCCACTAGTGCCCCCTCCGGGGACAGACATAACCAAAGATCTGACAGTCTGAACCACAGATAGGCCCTCATAACTCAATTCAGCGTAGGATCCGCTGGAGATGGGATGCAAATACAAATGTGGATGTTGACAATGCAGATAAAAGATCACTCATTTCTAGACTTCAAAGAAGCAGCAATCAAGGTGGTAGGTATCACCACAGAATGGAACTCGGAGTTCCCAGAAGTGCCAGAGTTCCGTGAACATCCACACCCATGAGGAACCACACGCCCCAGTTCAGGAAGAGAGATAGATGTGTTGGAAAGTGGCTACCTGCCGCATTCCTGGTCACAGCGGCTGTGTGTAACATCACACAGCCACCGCGGCCCACCCCCGTAATGGTCCAGAAAAGCCTGCATTGTCCAGACTGCACCCCACCGGGTGTAGTCGGGTATGCCGGCGGCCGTGTTTCCGGCGACCAGCATACCGGCGCTGAAATCCCAACCGCTGGCATACCAACAGCGTGGCGAGTACAAATGAGCCCCTTGCGGGCTTGCTGCACTCGCCATGCTGCGCTCGCCATGTTGCAGGCACAGTGGCATGCTAAGCGCGCCACGCTATCTATTCTCCCTCTTGGTGGTCGTGGACCGCCAAGAAGGAGAAATAGTGTTGGTATGCCAGCTGTTGAGATTGCGGCGCCGGTATACTGTGTGCCGGAATCCCGACAGCCGGCAAACTGAAGACCACCCGCCCCACCAACAGCATGCCCCCTCCCACCCTGTGACCACCTTTGCCTGTCAATGATGCAAAGGCAATCGCAGCCCTGAGATTCTTTTTCATCTCACTGGGACTCATGGCGTGCTTGTGCACACTCCCCAAAAGGCTTAAGACTGCGACCACTGCCATTGCAGCAATCAGGTCTGAATTAGAGTAGGCCCTAAGTTTGCAGTTGCACTGCCAGTCTGGGATTTCACAGCCAGAACCACTGCAAAAATCTTCTGGCGATCCTTTATTTAGCCTTATGAATACCGGACCATCATTCTCACTGACCAGGGCCCGGACTTCGAGTCACAACTCTTACAATAACTGTGTACTCTATACAGATGCAAGAAGTTGCGCATAACCGCCTATCACCCCCAGGGAATTGGATCCTGCAAGAGAATGAACCAGACACAGATAAAAATGCTGAGAGCTGTACTGACATATCAGAGACTTGAGTGTCCCACTGTGCTCACAGTGTTAGTTTTCCTATACAATACACGTTACATACCTCAACAGGATACACACCATTCTATCTGCTCTTCGGACATCAAGACAAGCAAACGGCAGATATCCAACTTGACTTTCCCGGGGACCCTCTGTTTACATTTGACCTAGGAACCACATGGATGCAAGAACACCAGAACAGACTGGAAGAGGCACAAGCCATAGGGAACTTGCGAATGGATACTGTACGAGAATGGCAGAAAAGGGACTTCAATGTTGCCGCTCATGCTGCCCATTGGCCCAGGGGAGTAGAGTGGTGAAAAATAACACCCGACGCACAGTAAATTTGATCCCTGGTGGGAATCTGTCCCATATTGTGTAATCGAAGTACATATGTCAGATTTGGCTGTCTATTGCATAGAAAGAGATGATGGTGGCCACCAAATTCTAGTCCATTGAGATCAGCTGAAATTACATCCCATTCAATATGATGAGATAGTAATGGTAGATAGGCAAAAATGTCAAGCCAAGACAAACAACCTGCAATGGGGAATATTCCTGGCAACACATTGGATCTCCTATTGTACACACATTGGGGGTGATTCCGAGTTGTTCGCTCGCTAGCAGATTTTAGCAGCATTGCATACGCTTGGCCGCCGCTCTCTGGGAGTGTAACTTCGCTTAGCAGAATTGTGAACGAAAGATTAGTAGAATTGCGAATACATATTTCTTAGCAGTTTCTTAGTAGCTCCGGACCTACTCACGATTAGCGATCAGTTCAGTCAGTTTCGTTCCTGGTTTGACATCACAAACACGCCCTGCGTTCCGCCAGCCACTCCCCCGTTTCTCCAGACACTCCCGCGTTTTTCCCTGGCACGCCTGTGTTTTTCCGCAAATGCCGTGAAAACGCTGAGTTTCCGCCCAGAAACACCCACTTCCTGTCAATCACACTCCGATCACTTCAATGATGGAAATTCTTCGTTCTGCCATGAGTAAATCTACTAAGTTTTGAGCTAAAATACTTAGCGCATGCGCACTGCGTACCATGCGCATGTGCACTTTCGCATTAATCACTCCGTTGCGAAAATCGGCAACGTGCGTACAACTCGGAATGACCCCCATTGGCCACTAGTATCCAGTGTCATCAACCCAAGGCAAATTGAGCAGGAAGAAACCCAATACAAAGACTATAGCCCAGAAGGGACTCCTTCAGGTGCTGAGCCAAGACGTTCAATGAGAAACACAATAGGAACACTGCCCGTTAGGTACAGGCTATAATGTGCTCAATGGTTCTATAGTACCCTTGTAAGTTAGTCATTTGTAATGACAGACTTTAATATGTGCAGTTATGGTTGATGTGAAAATGTTCTATCCAGAACTTGTTCATTCACTGTTACAGTATCTGTTGCTTTAGAGTTTGTGGATGTATTGTATGCTAGCAATATTGTTGATGCTATGCAATGACTCTTCACCCAGGAAGTTTTGGAATGCACAAGGACATGCATTATTCAAATGGGAATTGGATGTGATACCCCCATATTGCAGACATGCAGCCCACAGCCCTATGGTCCCCCTCCTAGTTGACTCCCAATTGGCATGGCAATATTTCCCCAGGGACTGCAGGGGTTAACTCCCTTTTAGTTGCCCTTTTTACTGTGAACAGCATGAGTCTGCAGTGAGCTCTGTAAAGAGAAGGACTTTGGGACCCAGAGCTGGCTGACGGAAAAGAGCACATGGAAGTGGGGGGAGAGAGTCAGACTGCACATGGATGGCAGAAGAAAGAGCTGGGAGAACTCTAAGGGCAGAGTCATAGTGTGCTGAGAGGGAGAGCAGGTGTGTTGCAGCCGTGAGCAGCAGTGCGCAGAGTGAGACGGGGCGGACCATGAGGAGCACTGTTCAGCTCCAGACCAGCAGCAGTGGTAGTGTACACTACACCGCCCACAGCGTCAGCCCCATGACCTTCTTGCAAGGTCAGACGGGGCCACAGAGGACCCGGTAACAGCAGCAGGGGACCCCTGGTGCATGAAAGCAGCGCTCTTAACCACACTTCCCTGCAGCACAGAGTGTGAAGCACATAGAAGAGTGAGAGCAGCAGCAGCAGAGGAATCCCTGCTGTAGAGAAAGTCAGTGAGAATGGCTCAGCATTTGGGCACCTTTTGATCCAGGACATTGTGAATATGTACACTTATACACTCATGTGAATATGTACACTCATACCCTGTACATTCATACTGAACACTACCCCAGACCACAGTCACCAGGGCCGGACTGGCCATCTGGCACTTCTGGCAAATGCCAGAAGGGCCGATGGCCACGTGGGCCGGTCCAGCGGTCACTGAGACACGCTGCCGCTCAGTCCGGCGGCAGCGCGTCTCAGCTGTCAAGATTGGAGAGCTGTGAGGGACGGGGGTGAGAGCGCCGGGCGCCCGCCAGCATGGCTGTGTCTGGCGCGGCGCGTATAGCGGACTTCAAAGCAGCCGCCAGTTCTTGAGCCAATTAGAGCTCGCGGACCGGCAGCCAATCAGAAGCCGCCGGTCCGCGAGCTCTGATTGGCTCACGAACCGGCGGCTGGTTTGAACGCTATACGCTGCCGCGCCAGACACAGCCGCGCTGGCGGGCGCCCGGCGCTCTCACCCCCGTCCCTCACAGCCCGGAGGAGGAGGAGCAACAGCAGCAGCAGCAGCGGTAAGCAGCTGCAGCACTGGCTGCTGTGGGGGCAATTGTATACCTGGCACTGTGGGGGCAATTGGCTGGCACTGTGGGGCATTTGTATACCTGGCACTGTGGGGGCAATTGTTTACCTGGCACTGTGGGGGCATCTGTATACATGGCACTGTGGGGGCATCTGTATACCTTGCACTGTGGGGGCATCTGTATACCTGGCACTGTGGGGGCATTTGTATACCTGGCACTGTGGGGGCATTTGTGGATCTGGCACTGTGGGGGCATTTGTATACCTGGCACTGTGGGGGCATTTGTATACCTGGCACTGTGGGGGCATTTGTGGATCTGGCACTGTGGGGGCATTTGTATACCTGGCACTGTGGGGGCATTTGTATACCTGGCACTGTGGGGGGCATTTGTGGATCTGGCACTGTGGGGGCATTTGTATACCTGGCACTGTGGGGGCATTTGTATACCTGGCACTGTGGGGCATTTGTATACCTGGCACTGTGGGGGCATTTGTATACCTGGCACTGTGGGGGCAATTGCTTACCTGGCACTGTGGGGGCAATGGTTTACCTGGCACTGTGGGGGCATTTGTATACCTGGCACTGTGGGGGCATCTGTATACCTGGCACTGTGGGGGCATTTGTATACCTGGCACTGTGGGGGCATTTGTATACCTGGCACTGCACTATCGGGGGCATATAATGTAAATTTCGGCTCATACCGGGTGCTGTAATGTGAATTTTGGCTCATACTGTGTGGTATAATGTGAAAGGGGCAGCAGTACTAGATAGTATAAGGGGTCCTACTATTGTGGTACATAATGCGTATAAGGGGTGTATGGTGTGGTAAACTACACTGAAGGCCACGCCCCCTTTTGAGTGGCCACACCTCCTTTTCCGGAGCGCGCGCACGCCTTCGGCGCGCGCTTAATTACAAACCTCACATTTCCATACTCCACTTCAACCACTGGTTGTGTATATTTTAATAGAGAATGATGTACGCCTGTATGTTGTTAGAATATTAATTATATTTGTAAGAACATAGACTAATAAGTGGGGAGGAGTCAGGAATAGTAAGGGGAGGAGTCACAGAGGTGGGCCTGTGTGCTTCAAAAATGCCAGGGCCTATTTTTAGTCCCAGTCCGGCCCTGACAGTCACCCACATACCCTGGGGTCTAGTGACAGGCAAGACCATCCAACACACAGAACCTTTGCCCTAAGGGTTAACACCCCAAACAAGAAGCGGGGAGAAAGGAGCTTTATGTCAGTAGGTGTCCAGGGGTATACCAACCTCTGCGACTCAGTGACATTTCAGCTACACCAAGTCACTATAACGGGCAGTGTGTGGAAAGTGACTGTTCCCATCCCACTAGTCAGTAGGGTCTACGTGAAGGAGGACTTTAATAACAGTGGGCAGCGTCGATGTGGTACAGGACCCAGGTAGTCTCATCTACAGGACAGTGTCCATGTGCAGTGACATCTAGAGTGTGGATTTAGATTTACATTTCCAATTTAAACCAGTGGAATACATTTAATTATTTCTTGTTGAGCTACTAAGACAATTAATTTTCCTCCTATTGCAATGCAATTATTAATTCACCACTACATTTGCCAGGAATTTCTTTGTTGTTCTGGGAATTAACCCTAAACAGTCAAACATGGGTTTCATAAACAGTATATGCATATACAGTATATCCCAATTCAATTACACTTGCATACACCATTGGAATTATTTATTTATTTATGTAACAGTTTCTTAAACCTGAGCCCCAGCAAAACCAGGACAATCGGTAATAATTTTTGCATTCTTGTAATGTTTAGATGTTATTGGATAGAAGAGAATAGAAACATTTCATCATTGCCTTAATGTGTCTAGCTGTGGTGGGTTATCTAGTGTATTAAATATGCATGACTTTAATTAGAAGTTGCATTCAAGTGTGAAATGTATACATTGTTTTATCTGTGCACGTTTATACATTGCGGGTAGTGTCCCTTCCCATTTCTACTAGTTTGATAAAGCGACCTCCACTTGAGGTCTTTAACCCCAATCATCGTAGACTCGACCTGTATTCCTTTTACCTCTCTGAAGACTAGCAAATAATTACACACTGGCACAGCACCCCTCAACCTCTGGAGGTCACTGGAGACTAACAGGGCTACTCAGGAAGCCGGCAATTACTTTTCCTCTCCACTGGGACTTGTTAACTTGTAGAGAAGCCTGTCAGCTTCTCTCTGACAGCGCAGCTTCTCCGCTCTTTACTCTTCCCTCAGAGAGTCCCCCAAACGATCCAATGGGTCTCTCCTTTTATAACCTCTGCTCCCCTCAGTCTGCTTTCCCGCAGTGGGGTCCACTGTTTCATGGGCATGCAAGAGTCTGGCAACTACTCCAATTCCCCTCTGTGAGGGTAAATACACTCCTCAAATGAATTACCTTGTGAGGGATCCTTGTACACTTCGTACATGTCAATGTTTTCATTTTATTTTTACTTTAAATTAGTGATGAGCGGGTTCGGTTTCTCGGAAACCGAACCCCCCCGAACTTCACGCTTTTTACACGGGTCCGAGGCAGACTCGGATCTTCCCGCCTTGCTCGGCTAACCCGAGCGCGCCCGAACGTCATCATCCCGCTGTCGGATTCTCGCGGGGCTCGTATTCTATCGCGAGACTCGGATTCTATATAAGGAGCCGCGCGTCGCCGCCATTTTCACACGTGCATTGAGATTGATAGGGAGAGGACATGGCTGGTGTCCTCTCCGTTTAGAATAGAAATAGATAGTGAGAGTGAGACACTTGATTTACTGGAGCTTAGGAGTACTCAGAGAGTGCAGAGTTTACTAGTGACTGACCAGTGACCACCAGTGCAGTTTTATTATTATTTAATATAATCCGTTCTCTGCCTGAAAAAAACGATACACAGTGACACAGTATACCATATCTGTGCTCAGCCTCAGTGTGCTGCATCATCTATGTATATCTGACTGTGCTGAGTGCTCACTGCTCACACAGCTTAATTGTGGGGGAGACTGGGGAGCAGTTATAGCAGGAGTACATATATTTAACAGTGCACACTTTTGCTGCCAGAGTGCCACTGCCAGTGTGACTGACCAATGACCAGTGACCACCAGTATATTGTGATTGTCTGCCTGAAAAAGTTAAACACTCGTCGTGTGGTGTTTTTATTCTATAAACGCATTCTGCTGACAGTGTCCAGCAGGTCCGTCATTATATAATATATACCTGTCCTGAAGTAGTGATATATATATATTTTTTATATCATTATCATCCAGTCTATACTAGCAGCAGACGCAGTACAGTAGTCCACGGCTGTAGCTACCTCTGTGTCGGCAGTCGCTCGTCCATAATTGTATACCTACCTGTGGTGGGGTTTTTTTTTCTATCTACTTCATACTAGTAGTTAACTTTAGGAGTCTGCAGTGCTGACAGTGTCCAGCAGGTCCGTCATTATATAATATATACCTGTCCGGCTGCAGTAGTGATATATATATTTTTTTTATATCATTATCATCCAGTCTATATTAGCAGCAGACGCAGTACGGTAGTCCACGGCTGTAGCTACCTCTGTGTCGGCAGTCGCTCGTCCATCCATAATTGTATACCACCTACCTGTGGTGTTTTTTTTTTCTATCTTCTTGATACTAGTAGCTTACTTTAGGAGTCTGCAGTGCTGACAGTGTCCAGCAGGTCCGTCATTATATAATATATACCTGTCCGGCTGCAGTAGTGATATATATATATTTTTTATATCATTATCATCCAGTCTATATTAGCAGCAGACGCAGTACGGTAGTCCACGGCTGTAGCTACCTCTGTGTCGGCAGTCGCTCGTCCATCCATAATTGTATACCACCTACCTGTGGTGTTTTTTTTTTCTATCTTCTTGATACTAGTAGCTTACTTTAGGAGTCTGCAGTGCTGACAGTGTCCAGCAGGTCCGTCATTATATAATATATACCTGTCCGGCTGCAGTAGTGATATATATATTTTTTTTATATCATTATCATCCAGTCTATATTAGCAGCAGACGCAGTACGGTAGTCCACGGCTGTAGCTACCTCTGTGTCGGCAGTCGCTCGTCCATCCATAATTGTATACCACCTACCTGTGGTGTTTTTTTTTTCTATCTTCTTGATACTAGTAGCTTACTTTAGGAGTCTGCAGTGCTGACAGTGTCCAGCAGGTCCGTCATTATATAATATATACCTGTCCGGCTGCAGTAGTGATATATATATTTTTTTTATATCATTATCATCCAGTCTATATTAGCAGCAGACGCAGTACGGTAGTCCACGGCTGTAGCTACCTCTGTGTCGGCAGTCGCTCGTCCATCCATAATTGTATACCACCTACCTGTGGTGTTTTTTTTTTTTCTATCTTCTTGATACTAGTAGCTTACTTTAGGAGTCTGCAGTGCTGACAGTGTCCAGCAGGTCCGTCATTATATAATATATACCTGTCCGGCTGCAGTAGTGATATATATATATTTTTTATATCATTATCATCCAGTCTATATTAGCAGCAGACGCAGTACGGTAGTCCATGGCTGTAGCTACCTCTGTGTCGGCAGTCGCTCGTCCATCCATAAGTATACTAGTATCCATCCATCTCCATTGTTTACCTGAGGTGCCTTTTAGTTGTGCCTATTAAAATATGGAGAACAAAAATGTTGAGGTTCCAAAAATAGGGAAAGATCAAGATCGACTTCCACCTCGTGCTGAAGCTGCTGCCACTAGTCATGGCCGAGACGATGAAATGCCATCAAAGTCGTCTGCCAAGGCCGATGCCCAATGTCATAGTACAGAGCATGTAAAATCCAAAACACCAAATATCAGTAAAAAAAGGACTCAAAAATCTAAAATAAAATTGTCGGAGGAGAAGCGTAAACTTGCCAATATGCCATTTACCACACGGAGTGGCAAGGAACGGCTGAGGCCCTGGCCTATGTTCATGGCTAGTGGTTCAGCTTCACATGAGGATGGAAGCACTCAGCCTCTCGCTAGAAAAATGAAAAGACTCAAGCTGGCAAAAGCACAGCAAAGAACTGTGCGTTTTTCGAAATCACAAATCCACAAGGAGAGTCCAATTGTGTCGTTTGCGATGCCTGACCTTCCCAACACTGGACGTGAAGAGCATGCGCCTTCCACCATTTGCACGCCCCCTGCAAGTGCTGGAAGGAGCACCCGCAGTCCAGTTCCTGATAGTCAGATTGAAGATGTCAGTGTTGAAGTACACCAGGATGAGGAGGATATGGGTGTTGCTGGCGCTGGGGAGGAAATTGACCAGGAGGATTCTGATGGTGGGGTGGTTTGTTTAAGTCAGGCACCCGGGGAGACACCTGTTGTCCGTGGGAGGAATAGGGCCATTGACATGCCTGGTGAAAATACCCCAAAAATCAGCTCTTCGGTGTGGAAGTATTTCACCAGAAATGCGGACAACATTTGTCAAGCCATGTGTTGCCTTTGTCAAGCTGTAATAAGTAGGGGTAAGGACGTTAACCACCTCGGAACATCCTCCCTTATACGTCACCTGCAGCGCATTCATCATAAGTCAGTGACAAGTTCAAAAACTTTGGGCGACAGCGGAAGCAGTCCACTGACCAGTAAATCCCTTCCTCTTGTAACCAAGCTCACGCAAACCACCCCACCAACTCCCTCAGTGTCAATTTCCTCCTTCCCCAGGAATGCCAATAGTCCTGCAGGCCATGTCACTGGCAATTCTGACGAGTCCTCTCCTGCCTAGGATTCCTCCGATGCATCCTTGCGTGTAACGCCTACTGCTGCTGGCGCTGCTGTTGTTGCTGCTGGGAGTCGATGGTCATCCCAGAGGGGAAGTCGTACTCGTAAGACCACTTTTACTACTTCCACCAAGCAATTGACTGTCCAACAGTCCTTTGCGTGGAAGATGAAATATCACAGCAGTCATCCTGCTGCAAAGCGGATAACTGAGGCCTTGGCATCCTGGGCGGTGAGAAACGTGGTTCCGGTATCCATCATTACTGCAGAGCCAACTAGAGACTTGTTGGAGGTACTGTGTCCCCGGTACCAAATACCATCTAGGTTCCATTTCTCTAGGCAGGCGATACCGAAAATGTACACAGACCTCAGAAAAAGACTCACCAGTGTCCTAAAAAATGCAGTTGTACCCAATGTCCACTTAACCACGGACATGTGGACAAGTGGAGCAGGGCAGGCTCAGGACTATATGACTGTGACAGCCCACTGGGTAGATGTATGGACTCCCGCCGCAAGAACAGCAGCGGCGGCACCAGTAGCAGCATCTCGCAAACGCCAACTCTTTCCTAGGCAGGCTACGCTTTGTATCACCGCTTTCCAGAATACGCACACAGCTAAAAACCTCTTACGGCAACTGAGGAAGATCATCGCAGAATGGCTTACCCCAATTGGACACTCCTGTGGATTTGTGGCATCGGACAACGCCAGCAATATTGTGTGTGCATTAAATATGGGCAAATTCCAGCACGTCCCATGTTTTGCACATACCTTGAATTTGGTGGTGCAGAATTATTTAAAAAACGAGAGGGGCGTGCAAGAGATGCTGTCGGTGGCCAGAAGAATTGCGGGACACTTTCGGCGTACAGGCACCACGTACAGAAGACTGGAGCACCACCAAAAACGCCTGAACCTGCCCTGCCATCATCTGAAGCAAGAAGTGTTAACGAGGTGGAATTCAACCCTCTATATGCTTCAGAGGTTGGAGGAGCAGCAAAAGGCCATTCAAGCCTATACAACTGAGCACGATATAGGAGGTGGAATGCACCTGTCTCAAGCGCAGTGGAGAATGATTTCAACGTTGTGCAAGGTTCTGCAACCTTTTGAACTTGCCACACGTGAAGTCAGTTCAGACACTGCCAGCCTGAGTCAGGTCATTCCCCTCATCAGGCTTTTGCAGAAGAAGCTGGAGACATTGAAGGAGGAGCTAACACAGAGCGATTCCGCTAGGCATGTGGGACTTGTGGATGGAGCCCTTAATTCGCTTAACAAGGATTCACGGGTGGTCAATCTGTTGAAATCAGAGCACTACATTTTGTCCACCGTGCTCGATCCTAGATTTAAAACCTACCTTGGATCTCTCTTTCCGGCAGACACAAGTCTGCTGGGGTTCAAAGAACTGCTGGTGAGAAAATTGTCAAGTCAAGCGGAACGCGACCTGTCAACGGCCCTCATTCCGAGTTGTTCGCTCGGTATTTTTCATCGCATCGCAGTGAAAATCCGCTTAGTACGCATGCGCAAAGTTCGCACTGCGACTGCGCCAAGTAACTTTACTATGAAGAAAGTATTTTTACTCACGGCTTTTTCTTCGCTCTGGCGATCGTAATGTGATTGACAGGAAATGGGTGTTACTGGGCGGAAACACGGCGTTTCAGGGGCGTGTGGCTGAAAACGCTACCGTTTCCGGAAAAAACGCAGGAGTGGCCGGAGAAACGGTGGGAGTGCCTGGGCGAACGCTGGGTGTGTTTGTGACGTCAAACAGGAACGACAAGCACTGAACTGATCGCACAGGCAGAGTAAGTCTGAAGCTACTCTGAAACTGCTAAGTAGTTAGTAATCGCAATATTGCGCATACATCGGTCGCAATTTTAAGAAGCTAAGATTCACTCCCAGTAGGCGGCGGCTTAGCGTGTGTAACTCTGCTAAATTCGCCTTGCGACCGATCAACTCGGAATGAGGGCCAACATCTCCTCCTTCACATTCTCCCGCAACTGGGGGTGCGAGGAAAAGGCTCAGAATTCCGAGCCCACCCGCTGGCGGTGATGCAGGGCAGTCTGGAGCGACTGCTGATGCTGACATCTGGTCCGGACTGAAGGACCTGACAACGATTACGGACATGTCGTCTACTGTCACTGCATATGATTCTCTCCCCATTGAAAGAATGGTGGAGGATTATATGAGTGACCGCATCCAAGTAGGCACGTCAGACAGTCCGTACTTATACTGGCAGGAAAAAGAGGCAATTTGGAGGCCCTTGCACAAAATAGCTTTATTCTACCTAAGTTGCCCTCCCACAAGTGTGTACTCCGAAAGAGTGTTTAGTGCCGCTGCTCACCTTGTCAGAGCAATCGGTGTACGAGGTTACATCCAGAAAATGTGGAGAAGATGATGTTCATTAAAATGAATTATAATCAATTCCTCCGTGGAGACATTGACCAGCAGCAATTGCCTCCACAAAGTACACAGGGAGCTGAGATGGTGGATTCCAGTGGGGACGAATTGATAATCTGTGAGGAGGGGGATGTACACGGTGATATATCGGAGGATGATGATGAGGTGGACATCTTGCCTCTGTAGAGCCAGTTTGTGCAAGGAGAGATTAATTGCTTCTTTTTTGGTGGGGGTCCAAACCAACCCGTCATTTCAGTCACAGTCGTGTGGCAGACCCTGTCACTGAAATGATGGGTTGGTTAAAGTGTGCATGTCCTGTTTATACAACATAAGGGTGGGTGGGAGGGCCCAAGGACAATTCAATCTTGCACCTCTTTTTTCTTTCATTTTTCTTTGCGTCATGTGCTGTTTGGGGAGTAGTTTTTGGAAGGGCCATCCTGCGTGACACTGCAGTGCCACTCCTAGATGGGCCAGGTGTTTGTGTCGGCCACTTGGGTCGCTTATCTTAGTCACACAGCTACCTCATTGCGCCTCTTTTTTTCTTTGCGTCATGTGCAGTTTGGGGGGTGTTTTTTGGAAGGGCCATCCTGCGTGACACTGCAGTGCTACTCCTAGATGGGCCAGGTGTTTGTGTCGGCCACTTGGGTCGCTTATCTTAGTCACACAGCTACCTCATTGCGCCTCTTTTTTTCTTTGCGTCATGTGCTGTTTGGGGGGTGTTTTTTGGAAGGGCCATCCTGCGTGACACTGCAGTGCCACTCCTAGATGGGCCAGGTGTTTGTGTCGGCCACTTGGGTCGCTTATCTTAGTCACACAGCTACCTCATTGCGCCTCTTTTTTTCTTTGCGTCATGTGCTGTTTGGGGGGTGTTTTTTGGAAGGGCCATCCTGCGTGACACTGCAGTGCCACTCCTAGATGGGCCAGGTGTTTGTGTCGGCCACTAGGGTCGCTTATCTTAGTCACACAGCTACCTCATTGCGCCTCTTTTTTTTCTTCTTTGCGTCATGTGCTGTTTGGGGAGTAGTTTTTTGAAGGGCCATCCTGCGTGACACTGCAGTGCCACTCCTAGATGGGCCAGGTGTTTGTGTCGGCCACTTGGGTCGCTGAGCTTAGTCATCCAGCGACCTCGGTGCAAATTTTAGGACTAAAAATAATATTGTGAGGTGTGAGGTGTTCAGAATAGACTGAAAATGAGTGGAAATTATGGTTATTGAGGTTAATAATACTTTGGGATCAAAATGACCCCCAAATTCTATGATTTAAGCTGTTTTTTAGGGTTTTTTGAAAAAAACACCCGAATCCAAAACACACCCGAATCCGACAAAAAAAATTCGGTGAGGTTTTGCCAAAACGCGTTCGAACCCAAAACACGGCCGCGGAACCGAACCCAAAACCAAAACACACAACCCGAAAAATTTCCGGTGCTCATCACTACTTTAAATGCATCAGTAAATACTTAGCATATTAACACAGACACTATACAGTATATTAGAGATGAGCGGGTTCTGTTCCCTGAGAACTGAACCTGCCCAAACTTGGGAAACATCATCATACTGCTCTCGGATCTCGCAGGTTTTGGATTCTATATATAGTCCCGGTGATCGGCGCCATCTTGACTCCAGACTGGGAGAGTGCACAGTAAGGACGTGTACCTTCTGTGCTGTGTACTGTTAGGGAGAGCACAAAGCGATGCAGGAGAGAGCAAAGGGGGGCAGGAGAGAGCAAAGGGGGCAGAAGAGAGGAGAGAGGTTGTTTTGCAGGAGAGTTGAGTTGGGTGTGCTGTCACTGTGTTAGGGCTTTGCATAGTAGCATACTGTGGCTCTGCTACTGTAGACTACTGCTATATATCCTCTGTGTGTGATCCAAAGCAAGAAATATATTTCTATTTGTGCATCACTGAGGGACGACTACCAGTACTGCCATACATTACTGCTATATATCTGTGTGTGATCCAAAGCAAGAAATATATTTCTATTGGTGCATTACTGAGGGACGACTACCAGTACTGCCATACATTACTGCTATATATCTGTGTGTGATCCAAAGCAAAAAATATTTTTCTATTAGTGCATCACTCTGACTACTAGTACAGCGGCTGCCATACACTACTGCTATATATCCTCTGTGTGTGATCCAGAGCAAAAAATATATTTCTATTGGTGCATCACTCTGACTACTAGTACAGCTGCTGCCATACACTACTTCTATATATCCTCTGTGTGTGATCCAGAGCAAGAAATATATAGAAATATATTTATATTAGTGCGTACTACAGTGACGACTACCAGTACTTCCGTACACTACTGCTATACAGTGCATCCGGAAAGTATTCACAGTGCTTCACTTTTTCCACATTTTGTTATGTTACAGCCTTATTCCAAAATGAAATACATTTTCCCTCAAAATTCTACACACAATACCACATAATGACAACATGAAAAAAGTTTTTTTGAGTTTTTTTGCTAACTTATTAAAAATAAAAAATCACATGTACGTAAGTATTCACAGCCTTTGCCATGAAGCTCAAAATTGACCTCAGGTGCATCCTATTTCCAGTGACCATCCTTTAGATGTTCCAACAGCCTAATTGGAGTCCACCTGTGGTAAATTCAGTTGATTGGACAAGATTTGGAAAGGCACACACCTGTTTATATAAGATCCCACACTTGACAGTGCATGTCTAAGCACAAACCAAGCATGAAGTCAAAGGAATTGTCTGTAGACCTCCAAGATGGAATTGTCTCGAGGCACAAATCTGGGGAAGGGTACAGAAAAAATACTTGCTGCTTTGAAGATCCCAATGAGCACAGTGGCCTCAAGTTCAGAACAAAAAGGACTCTTCCTAGAGCTGGCCGGCCATCTAAACTGACTGATTGGGGAGAAGGGCCCTAGTCAGGGAGGTGACCAAGAACCCGATGGTCACTCTGTTAGAGCTACAGTATTCCTCTGTGGAGAGAGGAGAACCTTCCAGAAGGACAATCATCTCTGCAGCAATCCACCAATCAGTCATGTATGGTAGAGTGGCCAGACGGAAGCCACTCCTTAGTAAAAAGCACATGGCAGCCTGCCTGGAGTTTGCCAAAATGCACCTTAAGGACTCAGACCATGGGAAACAAAATTCTCTAGTCTGATGAGACAAATATTGATCTCTTTGGCGTGAATGCCAGGTGTCATGTTTGGAGAAAACCAGGCACCGCTCATCACCAGGCAAATATCATCCATACAGTGAAGCATGGTGGTGTCAGCATCATGCTGTGCGGATGTTTTTCCTTGGCAGGAACTGGGAGACTATTAAGGATAGAGGGAAATATGAATGCAGCAATGTACAGAGACATCCTGGATGAAACCCTGCTCTGGAGCGCTCTTGACCTCAGACTGGGGTGATGGTTCATCTTTCAGCAGGACAACGACCCTAAGCACACAGCCAAGATATCAAAGGAGTGGCTTCAGGGCAACCCTGTGAACATCCTTGAGTGGCCCAGCCAGAGCCCAGACTTGAATCAGATTGAACATCTGTGGTGAGATCTGAAAATGGCTGTGCACAGACGCTTCCCATACAACGTGATGGAGATTGAAAGGTGCTGCAAAGAGGAATGGGCGAAACTGCCCAAAGATAAGTGTGGCAAGCTTGTGGCATCTTATTCAAAAAGACTTAAGACTGTAATTGCTGTCAAAGGTGCATCAACGAAGTATTGAGCAAAGGCTGTGAATACTTACGTACATGTGATTTCTTAGTTTTTTTATTTTTTAATAAATTATCAAAAATCTCAAAAACACTTTTTTTCATGTTGTCATTATGGGGTATTTTTTGTAGAATTTTAAGGGGAAATATGAATTTATTCCATTGTGGAATAAGGCTGCAACATAATAAAATGTGGAAATAGTGAAGTGCTGTGAATATTTTCCAGATGCACTGTCTATTTGGGTGTGATCCAAAGCAAAAATATATATTTCTATTGGTGCGTCACTCAATGATGACTAGAGCTGCGGCAGTCGTACACTACTGCTATATATCTGTGTGTGATCCAAAGCCAAAATAAATTTCTATTATGTATTTGAAAGGGGTACTCTGTCTGCTGTGATCTGTCCATCCATCCATCCATCCATCCATCCATCCAGGGGCTCCGCCCCAGTGTAAAATGAAAATAATAAAAGCTAAAAACAAAAAGCCTAAAATTATAATTATACAACAAAATCTATTTTTTTGTTTGTGCTGTACCCCTGTGTACTATACAAGTTTTATTATCATAAATACTGTGACACAGCCGGTCAGACCGCAATACATTATTTCCTACTCATAAACACATAGGGCCTAATTCAGACCTGATCGCTAGGCTGTGTTTTCATACAGTGGGTGTTCAGGTCTAAACTGCGCATGTGTATACACCGCAATGCGCAGGCGCGCCGCAAGGGTACAAAGCTGCTCAGCGATGGGTTTGTGCGAAAGATCCATTCACATGGGCGTTCACAAGGAGATTGACCATTTTCTGGGAGTGGTTGGAAAAATGCAGTCGTGTCCAGGCGTTTGCAGGGAGGGTTCCTGACGTCAATTCCAGTCCCGGACAGGCTGATGTGATCGCAGTGGCTGAGTAAGTCCTGGGCTGCACAGAGACTGCACAACATCTGTTTGTACATTCCTACTACACATGCGTTCGCACACTTGCACAGCTAAAATACACTCCCCTGTGGGCGGAGACTAGCTGATCGCAGCAGTGCACACTCGCTTTCTAGCGAACAGGTCTAAATTACCCCCATTGTGCAATGCTGTTTGTGTAGTCAACCACAGTGTGTAATTATTATATATATTTCTGATTCATTTGTGCAGCACTGTAACCACCGGTGTGTAATATAGAAAATACTTCTACATATTTTTGAATCATTTGTACGACACTGTAACCGCAGTGTGTGATATAAAAAATAATATATATTTTTATTTAAATTAATATTTTGTGCCATGTCATCCCAGTATACATCCAGGGACTGCAGCTGCTCCGTCCATCTAGGGGTGTTCTGTCAGTCCACCCAAAATAAAAGATATTTTTTTTTTATATTTTGTGCTGTATCCTCCCAGAATACATCCAGACATGCTCCGTCCATTTCATGGTGCTGTGTCCGTAGCTCATATTCTTATTATAACTTATTGTCCTATTTTCATAACTCTTCTTATCACCACATTGTAAATAATTCAAATTAATATTATTAATAATAATTATAAATTAGATAACTATTAATTAAATGAATATAAACACTCCACACTCATATAGTTAACTTTCTGCATACCAAAGATCTCTTTTAGGAAATGAAGAATTTGATTCTAAATAAATTAAATACATTTTATTAAAATAAATTTAATATAAATTAAATTTAATAAATTAAATCTAAAATATTGTCTTTTTTTATTCTTCTTTGCCTTAATCGTCTTTTTTATGAACTGAAATCTTGAGCCTTGCCTAATGCGTCTTTTTTTAAATACATAATTTAAAAAAAATATTTTGTCCATCCAAGGGCTGCTGCTGCTCCATCCAGCTACCTCGTTGCAACCTTTTGGCCTAAACTGGATAAAAACAATATTGTGAGCTTTGAGGTGTTTAGAATAGTCTGGAAATGAGTGGAAATTAATGTTATTGAGGTTAATAATACAGCAGGAACAAAAACACCCCAAATGCTGTTATTTTAGTTGTTTTCATTATTTTTTCAAAAAAATCCAGATCCAAAACCAAAACCCGCAAGGGTGGTTCTGGCAAAACCAATCCAGATCCAAAACACAAAGGAGATCCAGATCCAATACCCAAAAAATGGCCACACCCCTACTATCTATCTATCTATCTATCTATCTATCTATCTATCTATCTATCTATATATAAAATCTTCAATCACCCACTCCTCAGCAGCTAAACATGGTGTCACATTTATACAAAAACTTATACTTACATAGAACATGAGCGCAGCCAAAGGGGAGTCCACTCAAAGGTATAGAAAGGCCAAATGAACATAATTCCTGTAAGAGGCTGATAGTGATGTGTGTTTGCTATTGGTGTATGTTACTGGATTCTGTACTGGGGCACCGGTATATAGTCTTCAGACTCCTTGTTATTATCACACGCCAGGTTCTCATTACTGGACCAATGTTTAGTCTGCTCAGGATTCCCTCTATCAGAATGTGCACCATGTGAACCTTTCAGCCACAAACAACTAGCGGTTTATTTACTAAAGTGCAGGTTTATAGAAGTGGGAAGTATGGTTGGTGTAATGGTTAGCATTACTGCCTCACAGAACGGAAGTCATGGGTTCGATTCCCACCATGACTCTAACTGTGTGGAGTTTGTATATTCTCACTGTACTTGGGTGGTTGCGTGGTTTTCCTCTGGGTACTCCGGTTTCCTACCACAATCCAAAAATATACTGGTAGGTCAATTGGATCCCAACAAAATTAACCCTAGCGTGTGTGTGTGTGTGTGTGTGTGTGTGTGTGTGTGTGTGTGTGTGTGTGTGTGTGTACATGTATTGATTGTAAGCTCCACTGGGGAAGGGACTGATGTGAATGGTCAAATATTCTCTGTAAAGCGCTGTGGAATATGTGTGTGCTATATAAATAACTGGTAAAAGATAAATAAATGAAGTGGAGATGTTGTCCACAGCAACCAATCAGATTCTAGCTATTATCTGCTGGAAGGTGCTAGAGAAATAATAGGTAGAATCTGATTAGTTACTATGGGCAATATCTCCACTTCTATAAACCTGTAATCAGTGCCAGATTAAGGTCCGCATGGGCCTGGAGCTGAAATTTATGAAGGGCCTATTGTGTACCTTTGAAGTGTGGTGTGGTCTAAATAGGGGGCGTGGCCTGTGCCATGAGTGTGGCTATCTCCATGAAGATCATAGCTAGTGTTTACCTATTACCACTTCATAGTTAACTATAACAAGAAAAAGTTTGTGACCACCATATAATACAGAACTTCCGTGACCACAATATCAAGCATGGAGCATCACAGTGACCGCCATATAACATGCAAAGAAGGATGAAGGGCAATGATGGGGCAAAACAGAGCAGATGTGGAAAGATTAGAAAAGATGGGGGCAATACAGAGTAGACAGGGAACTGAGGGCTCCTGTGACACACTTATCAACACAGACAACACCCCCTACTGACACAAACACACTGATATAGACACACACACACACACACACACACACACACACACACACACACCACTGACACATACTGACATACAGTACATTACTGACAAACACATACTGATACACACATTTATTGATACAGACACCACCTACTGACAGATACTGTACCCATTGTGGACACAGACATTGTGGACACAGACATCACTTAATGACAGACACCCCTTACTGACACGGATACAACTTACTGACACAAACGCACCTTACTGTCAGATGCCACTTACTGACGCAGACACCCCCCCTTACTAAAACAGATTCCACTTACTGACACAGACACCCCTTACTAAAACAGATTCCACTTACTGACACAGACACCCCTTACTAAAACAGATTCCACTTACTGACACAGACACTCCTTACTAAAACAGATTCCACTTACTGACACAGACACCCCTTTACAAAAACAGATTCCACTTACTGACACAGACACCCCTTACTAAAACAGATTCCACTTACTGACACAGATACCCATTACTAAAACAGATTCAACTTACTGACACAGACACCCCTTAATAAAACAGATTCCACTTACTGACATGGTGCACTGATACATACACACTTACTGACAAACACACTTACTGACACAAACACCCCTTATGGATACCACTTACTAACACAGACACCCCTTACTGACACAGATTCCAGCTACTGACAAACATACTAACAGTAAAACTTACTGACACACTGATGCACACACTTATTGACGCAGATACCCCTTACTGACAGATACCACTTACTGACACACATACCCCTTACTGACACACATGACAGACATCACTTACTGACACAGATACCATTTACTGAGACAGACGCCACTAAATGATCGATACCCCTTACTGACACACACATACTTACTCAGATACCACTTACTGACACAAAAAACACAGATAAACTTACTGACACAGACACCACTTAAATATGGGAGAGGAGACCCCCGAGCCTGGTGTGTTTGCAGGGATGCTAACGTCTCTGCCTGATTGACAGGCAGGGGCATTCAGAGGGAGTGGCGAGGCCAAGGGCTATGTCCCAGACGCAGTTTCCTTGGCCACGCAAGCCGCACAGCGTCTGCTAGTCTGGGTAAACTCAGGCTTACTATCCTGCAGTCACAGATGAACATTGCGACCAAAGGAAATACACACAAGTATGGGGAGAATATACAAACTCCACACAGAGCCATTGTAGAAATCAAACCCACAACCTCAGTGCTGTGAATAAGCTGAGTCATCTGTAACTTTATTATACATAAATGACCTTTGATATGAGAGAACTCCACCCCTCTATAATACATTTTCAGATTATTGACACAAGTTCCGTTCTATGAGAGCAATACCAAGCACAGGTGTAGTATGGTATGCCGGCGGACGGGATCCAGGCAGCCAGCATACTGGCGCCGGGATCCTGAACGGCGGCATACCAACAGCTGGGCGGGCGCAAATGAACCCCTTGCAGGCTCGCCACGCTGCGGGCACACGCGCCACACTATTTATTCTCCCTTCAGGGGGGTCGTGGAGGGAGAATAGTTGTCGATATGCCGGGTGTCGGGATTCCAGTGCCGGTATACTGAGCGACAGGATCCCAACAGCCGGCATACTGAATACCACCCTCAAGCACATCCTACATTAAGTTAGACTCATACCAAAACTCTGCCAATACCTGGGGTTAAATAACATGAACCATTTTCATTTTTGTGTAATTTCCCTATAAATAAATATTTATACAGTATTTAATTCTTATATGCCACCTGCCTTCACTCCTTATATAGGCATGGATTCAGCTTGTGCTGTAGTCTTGCGAAAAATCGCAAAATTAAAACTTTCTCTAGCATGCGGGGGGCCACCCAGCACAGGGCAAGGCCGCCCCGCATGCCGGGTCCTTCGCTTATCGCATTTTAAGGGAAGCCCCTTGCCAGTTTCCGGGCCACCATGTTTTGGATCGCAGTGGCTGCATTTAACATTACGCAGCCACCACAGCCTGCCCCACGAATGGTCCGGACCCACCTCCGTTGTCCGCACTGCACCCCTGCATCGCCGACCCCAAAACGCCGCCCACACCGGGACTTAGATTGCGTACGATCGCAATCTAACACCTCACGCATGCCCACAGCGATGTGCATTCTCAGAAGTGCGGAAATCGCCAATTAGCGATTTCCGCACTTCTGCTAATGATACTGAATCAGGCCCATAATGTCTCATTAATGTGTGCAACCTGTTCCCTTTTATGCTTAATTAATGTGTACTTTATTTATGTCACATGCCCACCCCTTACATATTTATATATATATATATATATATATATATATATTTAAGTTGTAGCCCCGGTCTCCTCTTACATATTCAATTTGTGTCCCCTGCACACCCATATATTTTTATTGTGAGCTTCCAGTTCTCTCTTATTTATACCCCTTTTCCACTAGCTCAAAAAAAACAGGTTTTTGCATGGGGGCACACATTGACCTGGGTGTTTTGGCATTAAAAACGGCTCCCTCTGAAAAAACCCGGATCAAGTGACTCGGGAATCCAACCCGGGTAGCTACCTGGGTTGGACTCGGGAATGACCCGGGTAAGGGTATAGTGTAAACGGGTTACCCGGGTCATCCGACCCAGGACCCGTTTACAGCATGTTGAGCCTATTCCTCCCTGACTGCAGTGTCCCGCAGGCGGTTGGGGGGGAAGAGTATGCTATCAGTGCTGCTGTCTGTCCTGCTATGCAGACAGCAGCGCTGGCTGGGAGCAGCGTGACAGTGGGCAGCATCACATTGGGGGCGTGGCCTAATGGGACCGAGGACATGCACCGAGGGTCTCGATCTGCTGGTTTTCCAGGCGCTTGGAGATGACGTCATCTCCAAGCACCGGCCAGACGACACTGCCCCCGGGTGCAGTGTAAACGTGTTCCAGATCCCGGGTCAGACCCAAGACTTCTAGTGGAAAAGGGGTAATAGTTAACTTATGCCACTGTCCCATTGTTAGATAATATTGTTCTGCCACCTGAGTCCCCCCCATTTATTTTTAAGTTGTGCCTTCTGTCCCCAATAATATATAAATGTAACTTGTGCCCATCCTCCTCTTATATATTTAACTTATGCCGCTACCTCATCTTAAATAATATATTAAGATATGATTTTATTAATTTATGCCACATGCCCCCTTACATACAGTATTTATATTGTCACTTGCCTCGCGATATATATTTACTTTGTACCCATATCCGCCCTTTTATATTTAAGTTGTGCTTCCTGAGTGACTCCCTTTATATTAAAATTGTGGCCCTGTTCCTCCTTATATTTAACTTATGCCCACTAACCCCCCTTTATATATTTGTGTAACTTGAACTTCCTGCCCCCCCTTTTATTACAATATAATTATTTAACTTATGCCCTCTGTTCTCTAATATATGTACTGAAGTTATGACACCCCACCCCACCACCTACCTTGCTCTTCTGCTGTCCTACTGTTCTATTTATTATGTGCAGCAGCCGCACACCAGACAGGGCAAACTGAAGAGGCTTCCTATGTGCTGCCAGTGACACGTCGAGTGTGGGGGCGGAGCTTCGGGCGGAATGGGGGCGGAGCCTCGGACGGGATAGGGGGCGGAGCCTTAGGCAGATACAGACAGGGGAAGCAGCCCCTTCTGGACAATCCCTGGGGTTGTCGCTTGTCGGGAGTCGGACTTTGACCAGCCGATCAGGGGTGGAGGTGAGTGAGATGCTGGTGATGACAGGATCTTTTTTGTCCTGTCAGCGCTGGCTGCACTGCAGGGGATCTGTAGGCCTATTTTCAATGGGAGGCTTGGAGCTGCAGCTCCATCCGCCCCATTGTTAATCCGGCCCTGCCTGTAATTTGGTGAATATACCCATTAGTAAGGGCACTGTAACCCGTCTCTGTCACTCATATACTGGTGACCTGCAATGCAGATATCTAATGCAATTCCTTTATTGTAACACATTCAGTGACACCAGCAATGATGAAGAAGATCATCATCATCATCATCATCATCAAGATTGTAACTGCAGCAATGACACCACCATCATCTTCATCAGAAGCAGCAATAACATCCATCATCATCAGCAACAATAACATCCATCATCATCATCATCATCATCATCATCACCAGCAATAACATCCATCATCATCATCAATAACATTCATCATCATCAGCAACAATAACATCCATCAGCAGCAGCAATAACATCCATCATCATCAGAAACAATAACATCCATCATCATCATCATCATCATCATCATCACCAGCAATAACATCCATCATCATCATCAATAATAACATTCATCATCATCAGCAACAATAACATCCATCAGCAGCAGCAATAACATCCATCATCATCAGCAACAATAACATCCATCAGCAGCAATAACATCCATCATCATCAGCAACAATAACATCCATCAGCAGCAGCAGCAGCAGCAATAACATCCATCATCATCATTAGCAGCAGCAATAACATCCATCATCATCAGCAGCAATAACATCCATCATCATCATTAGCAGCAGCAATGACACCACCATCATCATCATTAGCAATGACACCATCATTATCATTAACACCATCAGCAGCAGCATCAAGACACCATCATCATCATCATCATAAGCCCTTACACCATCTCCAGCAGCAATGCCATCCATCACCATCATCATCATCAGCAATAACACCATCATCATCACAATTAGCAGCAATGACACCATCATCATCATCACCATCAGCAGCAATGACACCATCATCATCATCATCATCATCATCAGTAGCAATGACATCATCGGTAGCAATGACACCATCATCAAAATCAGCAACATAAAATAGAATTAGGAAATAAAACAGAAAAGAATATCAGATGGAATGCTGTCAAAATTTATCTAGATTTTTAAATGGTGAACATTACATTCCAATAAGTATTTCTCATAAAGACCCAGCATTATAGAAAGCTCCTTCTTGGACAATGAAGTGACATCACATGCCTTGTGTCCATACAGTGGTCACTTTTTGTCTAGATGAAATTCCCTAGGATGGAACGGGGAATAGCGCAGACCTCTAATAGTGTCAGGCTTCTCCAGTCCTGTCGCTCAGTCCCAGGGGGCAGGGTGAAGGTGAATTTCTGGAGCAGAACAGCAAATAATGTGAATAGTGTCATGCGAGCGTGGGCCTCTCCAGCACAGATACGTGACCCTAGCAGAGAGAGAATAAAGGTGGGAGGGAGAGAATTAGTTGTATTGTAAAAGCATAAAATATATCATCTATCATAGATGCTCAGAGCTCCTGCTGCCCCATTTCTCCTCACAGGACACACAGAGATCCAGTCTCACAAAATTCTTACAGGACACACAGAGCTTCCATCTCCCCCAATTCTCCTCACAGGACACACAGAGCTCCCGTCTCCCCCAATTCTCCTCACAGGACACACAGAGCTCCCATCTCCCCCAATTCTCCTCACAGGACACACAGAGCTCCAGTCTCCCCAATTCTCCTCACAGGACACACAGAGCTCCCATCTCCCCCAATTCTCCTCACAGGACACATAGAGCTTCCATCTCCCCCAATTCTCCTCACAGGACACATAGAGCTCCCATCTCCCCCAATTCTCCTCACAGGACACACAGTGCTCCCATCTCCCCCAATTCTCCTCACAGGACACACAGAGCTCCCATCTCCCCCAATTCTCCTCACAGGACACACAGAGCTCCAGTCTCCCCAATTCTCCTCACAGGACACACAGAGCTCCCATCTCCCCCAATTCTACTCACAGGACAGGCAGAGCTCCCATCTCCCCCAATTCTCCTCACAGGACACACAGAGCTCCCAACTCCCCCAATTCTCCTCACAGGACACACAGAGCTCCCATCTCCCCCAATTATCCTCACAGGACACACAGAGCTCCCGTCTCCCCCAATTCTCCTCACTGGACACACAGAGCTCCCATCTCCCCCAATTCTCCTCACAGGACACACAGAGCTACCGTCTCCCCCAATTCTCCTCACAGGACACACAGAGCTCCTGTCTCCTCCAATTCTCCTCACAGGACACACAGAGCTCCCATCTCCTCCAATTCACCTCACAGGACACACAGAGCTCCCATCTCCTCCAATTCTCCTCACAGGACACACAGTGCTCCCATCTCCCCCAATTCTACTCACAGGACACGCAGAGCTCCCATCTCCCCCAATTCTCCTCACTGGACACACAGAGCTCCCGTCTCCCCCAATTCTCCTCACAGGACACACAGTGCTTCCATCTCCCCCAATTCTACTCACAGGACACGCAGAGCTCCCATCTCCCCCAATTCTCCTCACAGGACACACAGAGCTCCCATCTCCCCCAATTCTCCTCACAGGACACACAGAGCTCCCATCTGCGCCAATTATCCTCACAGGACATACAGAGCTCCCGTCTCCCCCAATTCTCCTCACAGGACACACAGAGCTCCCATCTCCCCCAATTCTCCTCACAGGACACACAGAGCTCCCGTCTCCCCCAATTCTCCTCACAGGACACACAGAGCTCCTGTCTCCTCCAATTCTCCTCACAGGACACACAGAGCTCCCATCTCCTCCAATTCTCCTCACAGGACATACAGAGCTCCCATCTCCCCCAATTCTCCTCACAGGACACACAGAGCTTCAACCTCCCCAATTCTCCTCACAGGACACACAGAGCTCTCTTCTCCCCCAATTCTCCTCACAGGACACACAGAGCTCCTTTCTCCCCCAATTCTCCTCACAGGACACACAGAGCTTCCGTCTCCCCCAATTCTCCTCACAGGACACACAGAGCTTCCATCTCCCCCAATTCTCCTCACAGGACACACAGAGCTCCTGTCTCCTCCAATTCTCCTCACAGGACACACAGGGCTCCCATCTCCCCCATTTCTACTCACAGGACACACAGAGCTCCAATCTCCCCCAATTCTCCTCACAGGACACACAGAGCTCCCGTCTTCCCCAATTCTCCTCACAGGACACACAGAGCTCCCATCTCCCCCATTTCTACTCACAGGACACACAGAGCTCCCGTCTCCCCCAATTCTCCTCACAGGACACACAGAGCTCCCATATCCCCCAATTCTCCTCACAGGACACACAGAGCTACCATCTCCCACATTTCTCCTCACAGGACACACAGAGCTCCCGTCTCCCCCAATTCTCCTCACAGGACACACAGAGCTACCATCTCCCCCATTTCTACTCACAGGACACACAGAGCTCCCGTCTCCCCCAATTCTCCTCACAGGACACACAGAGCTCCAATCTCCCCCAATTCTCCTCACAGGACACACTGAGCTCTCATCTCCCCCAATTCTCCTCACAGGACACACAGAGCTCCCGACTCCACCAATTCTCCTCACAGGACACACAGAGCTCCCATCTTCACCAATTCTCCTCACAGGACACACAGAGCTCCCATCTCCCCCAATTCTCCTCACAAGACACACAGAGCTCCCATCTCCCCCAATTCTCCTCACAGGACACACAGAGCTCCCGTCTCCACCAATTCTCCTCACAGGACACACAGAGCTCCCGTCTCCACCAATTCTCCTCATAGGACACACAGAGCTCCCGTCTCCCCCAATTCTCCTCACAGGACACACAGAGCTCCCATCTCCCCCAATTCTCCTCACAGGACACACAGAGCTCCCATCTCCCCCAATTCTCCTCCCAAGACACACAGAGCTCCCATCTCCCCCAATTCTCCTCACAGGACACACAGAGCTCCTTCCTCCCCAAATTCTCCTCACTGGGAACAGAGCTCCCATCTCCCCCAATTCTCACAGGACACACAGAGCTCCCATCTCCCCCCAATTCTCCTCACAGGACACACAGAGCTTCCGTCTCCCCCAATTCTCCTCACAGGACACACAGAGCTCCCATCTCCCCCAATTCTCCTCAGAGGACACACAGAGCTCCCGTCTCACCCAATTCTCCTCACAGGACACACAGAGCTCCCGTCTCTCTCAATTCTCCTCACAGGATACACAGAGCTCCCATCTCCCCCAATTCTCCTCACAGGACACACAGAGCTTCAACCTCCCCAATTCTCCTCACAGGACACACAGAGCTCTCTTCTCCCCCAATTCTCCTCACAGGACACACAGAGCTCCCATCTCCCCCAATTCTCCTCACAGGACACACAGAGCTTCCGTCTCCCCCAATTCTCCTCACAGGACACACAGAGCTTCCATCTCCCCCAATTCTCCTCACAGGACACATAGAGCTCCCGTCTCCCCCAATTCTCCTCACAGGACACACAGAGCTCCTATCTCCCCCATTTCTACTCACAGGACACACAGAGCTCCCATCTCCCCCAATTCTCCTCACAGGACACACAGAGCTCCCGTCTCCCCCAATTCTCCTCACAGGACACACAGAGCTACCATCTCCCCCATTTCTACTCACAGGACACACAGAGCTCCCGTCTCCCCCAATTCTCCTCACAGGACACACAGAGCTCCCATCTCCCCCAATTCTCCTCACAGGACACACAGAGCTACCATCTCCCACATTTCTCCTCACAGGACACACAGAGCTCCCGTCTCCCCCAATTCTCCTCACAGGACACACAGAGCTACCATCTCCCCCATTTCTACTCACAGGACACACAGAGCTCCCGTCTCCCCCAATTCTCCTCACAGGACATACAGAGCTCCAATCTCCCCCAATTCTCCTCACAGGAAACACAGAGCTCTCATCTCCCCCAATTCTCCTCACAGGACACACAGAGCTCCCGACTCCACCAATTCTCCTCACAGGACACACAGAGCTCCCATCTCCACCAATTCTCCTCACAGGACACACAGAGCTCCCATCTCCCCCAATTCTCCTCACAAGACACACAGAGCTCCCATCTCCCCCAATTCTCCTCACAGGACACACAGAGCTCCTATCTCCACCAATTCTCCTCACAGGACACACAGAGCTCCCGTCTCCACCAATTCTCCTCATAGGACACACAGATCTCCCGTCTCCCCCAATTCTCCTCACAGGACACACAGAGCTCCCATCTCCCCCAATTCTCCTCACAGGACACACAGAGCTCCCATCTCCCCCAATTCTCCTCACAGGACACACAGAGCTCCCATCTCCCCCAATTCTCCTCCCAAGACACACAGAGCTCCCATCTCCCCCAATTCTCCTCACAGGACACACAGAGCTCCTTCCTCCCCAAATTCTCCTCACTGGGAACAGAGCTCCCATCTCCCCCAATTCTCACAGGACACACAGAGCTCCCATCTCCCCCCAATTCTCCTCACAGGACACACAGAGCTTCCGTCTCCCCCAATTCTCCTCACAGGACACACAGAGCTCCCATCTCCCCCAATTCTCCTCACAGGACACACAGAGCTCCCGTCTCCCCCAATTCTTCTCACAGGACACACAGAGCTCCCGTCTCCCCCAATTCTCCTCAAAGGATACACAGAGCTCCCATCTACACCAATTCTCCTCACAGGACACATAGAGCTCCCATCTCCCCCAATTCTCCTCACAGGATACACAGAGCTCCCATCTGCAACATTTCTACTCACAGGACACACAGAGCTCCCATCTCCCCCAATTCTCCTCACAGGACACACAGAGCTCCCGTCTCCCCCAATTCTCGTCACAGGACACACAGAGCTCCCATCTCCACCAATTCTCCTCACAGGACACACAGAGCTCCCATCTCCACCACTTCTCGTCACAGGACACATAGAGCTCCCATCTCCACCAATTCTCCTCACAGGACACACAGAGCTCCCATCTCCCCCAATTCTCCTCACAGGACACACAGAGCTCCCATCTCCCCCAATTCTCCTCACAGGACACACAGAGCTCCTACCTCCCCCAATTCTCCTCATAGGACACACAGAGCTCCCATCTCCCCCAATTCTTTTCACAGGACACACAGAGCTACCATCTCCACCAATTCTCCTCACAGGACACACAGAGCTCATGCCTCCCCCAATTCTCCTCACAGGACACACTGAGCTCCCATCTACCCCAATTCTCCTCACATGACACACAGAGCTCCCACCTCCCCCCAATTCTCCTCACAGGACACACAGAGCTCCCATCTCCCCCAATTCTCCTCACAGGACACACAGAGATCCCATCTCCCCCAATTCTCCTCACAGGACACACAGAGCTCCCATCTCCACCAATTCTCCTCACAGGACACACAGAGCTCCCGTCTCCCCCAATTCTCCTCACAGAACACACAGAGCTCCCGTCTCCCCCAATTCTCCTCACTGGACACACAGTGCTCCCATCTCCCCCAATTCTCCTCACAGGACACACAGAGCTTCCATCTACCCCAATTCTCCTCACAGGACACACAGAGCTCCCATCTCCCCCAATTCTCCTCACAGGACACACAGAGCTACCATCTCCACCAATTCTCCTCACAGGACACACAGAGCTCCTGCCTCGCCCAATTCTCCTCACAGGACACACAGAGCTCCCATATCCCCCAATTCTCCTCACAGGACACACAGAGCTCCCACCTCCCCCCAATTCTCCTCACAGGACACACAGAGCTCCCATCTCTCCCAATTCTCCTCACAGGACACACAGAGCTCCCATCTCCACCAATTCTCCTCACAGGACACACAGAGCTCCCATCTCCCCCAATTCTCCTCACAGGACACACAGAGCTCCCGTCTCCCCCAATTCTCCTCACAGGACACACAGAGCTCCCATCTCCCCCAATTCTCCTCACAGGATACACAGAGCTCCCATCTACCCCCAATTCTCCTCACAGGACACACAGAGCTCCCGTCTTCCCCAATTCTCCTCACAGGACACACAGAGCTCCCATCTTCCCCAATTCTCCTCACAGGACACACAGAGCTCCCATCTCCCCCAATTCTCCTCACAGGACACACAGAGCTCCCATCTCCACCAATTCTCCTCACAGGACACACAGAGCTCCCATCTCCCCCAATTCTCCTCACAGGACACACAGAGCTCCCGTCTCCCCCAATTCTCCTCACAGGACATACAGAGCTCCCGTCTCCCCCAATTCTCCTCACAGGACACACAGAGCTCCCATCTCCACCAATTCTCCTCACAGGACACACAGAGCTCCCATCTCCCCCAATTCTCCTCACAGGACACACAGAGCTCCCATCTCCCCCAATTCTCCTCACAGGACACACAGAGCTTCCATCTCCCCAATTCTCCTCACAGGACACACAGAGCTCCCATCTTCACCAATTCTCCTCACAGGACACACAGAGCTCCCATCTCCCCAATTCTCCTCACAGGACACACAGAGCTCCCATCTCCCCCAATTCTTCTCACAGGACACACAGAGCTCCCGTCTCCCCCAATTCGCCTCACAGGACACACAGAGCTCCCATCTTCACCAATTCTCCTCATAGGACACATAGAGCTCCCATTTCCCCCAATTCTCCTCACAGGATACACAGAGCTCCCGACTCCCCCAATTCTCCTCACAGGATACACAGAGCTCCCATCTCCACCATTTCTACTCACAGGACACACAGAGCTCCCATCTCCTCCAATTCTCCTTACAGGATACACAGAGCTCCCGTCTCCCCCAATTCTCCTCACAGGACACACAGAGCTCCCATCTCCCCCAATTCTCCTCACAGGACACACAGAGCTCCCATCTCCCCCAATTCTCCTCACAGGACACACAGAGCTCCCATCTCCCCCAATTCTATACACAGGACACACAGAGCTCCCATCTCCCCCAATTCTCCTCACAGGATACACAGAGCTCCCATCTACCCCCAATTCTCCTCACAGGACACACAGAGCTCCCGTCTCCCACAATTCTCCTCACAGGACACATAGAGCTCTCATCTCCCCCAATTCTCCTCACAGGACACACAGAGCTCCCATCTCCCCCAATTCTCCTCACAGGGCACACAGAGCTCCCATCTCCCCCAATTTTCCTCACAGGACACACAGAGCTCCCATCTCCCCCAATTCTCCTCACAGGACACACAGAGCTCCCATCTCCACCAATTCTCCTCACAGGACACACAGAGCTCCCGTCTCCCCCAATTCTCCTCACAGGACACACAGAGCTCTTGTCTCCCCCAATTCTCCTCACTGGACACACAGAGCTCTCATCTCCACCAATTCTCCTCACAGGACACACAGAGCTTCCATCTCCCCCAATTCTCCTCACAGGACACACAGAGCTCCCATCTCCCCCAATTCTCCTCACAGGACACACAGAGCTACCATCTCCACCAATTCTCCTCACAGGACACACAGAGCTCCTGCCTCCCCCAATTCTCCTCACATGACACACAGAGCTCCCATATCCCCCAATTCTCCTCACAGGACACACAGAGCTCCCACCTCCCCCCAATTCTCCTCACAGGACACACAGAGCTCCCATCTCCCCCAATTCTCCTCACAGGACACACAGAGCTCCCATCTCCACCAATTCTCCTCACAGGACACACAGAGCTCCCGTCTCCCCCAATTCTCCTCACAGGACACACAGAGCTCCCATCTCCCCCAATTCTCCTCACAGGACACACAGAGCTCCCATCTCCACCAATTCTCCTCACAGGACACACAGAGCTCCCATCTACCCCAATTCTCCTCACAGGACACACAGAGCTCCCATCTCCCCCAATTCTCCTTACAGGACACACAGAGCTCCCGTCTCCCCCAATTCTCCTCACAGGACACACAGAGCTCCCATCTCCCCCAATTCTCCTCATAGGACACACAGAGCTCCCATCTCCCCCAATTCTCCTCACAGGATACACAGAGCTCCCATCTACCCCCAATTCTCCTCACAGGACACACAGAGCTCCCGTCTCCCCCAATTCTCCTCACAGGACACACAGAGCTCCCATCTCCCCCAATTCTCCTCACAGGACACACAGAGCTCCCATCTCCCCCAATTCTCCTCACAGGACACACAGAGCTCCCATCTCCCCCAATTCTCCTCACAGGACACACAGAGCTCCCATCTCCCCCAATTCTCCTCACAGGACACACAGAGCTCCCATCTCCACCAATTCTCCTCACAGGATACACAGAGCTCCCGTCTCCCCCAATTATCCTCACAGGACACACAGAGCTCCCATCTCCACCAATTCTCCTCACAGGACACACAGATCTCCCATCTACCCCCAATTCTCCTCACATGACACACAGATCTCCCATCTCCCCCAATTCTCCTCACAGGACACACAGAGCTCCCATCTCCCCCAATTCTCCTCACATGACACACAGATCTCCCATCTCCCCCAATTCTCCTCACAGGACACACAGAGCTCCCATCTCCCCCAATTCTCCTCACAGGACACACAGAGCTCCCATCTCCACCAATTCTCCTCACAGGACACACAGAGCTCCCGTCTCCCCCAATTATCCTCACAGGACACACAGAGCTCCCATCTCCACCAATTCTCCTCACAGGACACACAGATCTCCCATCTACCCCCAATTCTCCTCACATGACACACAGATCTCCCATCTCCCCCAATTCTCCTCACAGGACACACAGAGCTCCCATCTCCCCCAATTCTCCTCACAGGACACACAGAGCTCCCATCTCCCCCAATTCTCCTCACAGGACACACAGAGCTCCCATCTCCCCCAATTCTCCTCACAGGACACACAGAGCTCCCATCTCCCCCAATTCTCCTCACAGGACACACAGAGCTCCCATCTCCCCCAATTCTCCTCACAGGACACACAGAGCTCCCGTCTCCCCCAATTCTCCTCACAGGACACACAGAGCTCCCGTCTCCCCCAATTCTCCTCACAGGACACACAGAGCTCCCGTCTCCCCCAATTCTCCTCACTGGACACACAGAGCTCTCATCTCCACCAATTCTCCTCACAGGACACACAGAGCTTCCATCTCCCCCAATTCTCCTCACAGGACACACAGAGCTCCCATCTCCCCCAATTCTCCTCACAGGACACACAGAGCTACCATCTCCACCAATTCTCCTCACAGGACACACAGAGCTCCCGTCTCCCCCAATTCTCCTCACAGGACACACAGAGCTCCCATCTCCCCCAATTCTCCTCACAGGACACACAGAGCTCCCATCTCCACCAATTCTCCTCACAGGACACACAGAGCTCCCATCTACCCCAATTCTCCTCACAGGACACACAGAGCTCCCATCTCCCCCAATTCTCCTTACAGGACACACAGAGCTCCCGTCTCCCCCAATTCTCCTCACAGGACACACAGAGCTCCCATCTCCCCCAATTCTCCTCACAGGACACACAGAGCTCCCATCTCCCCCAATTCTCCTCACAGGATACACAGAGCTCCCATCTACCCCCAATTCTCCTCACAGGACACACAGAGCTCCCGTCTCCCCCAATTCTCCTCACAGGACACACAGAGCTCCCATCTCCCCCAATTCTCCTCACAGGACACACAGAGCTCCCATCTCCCCCAATTCTCCTCTCAGGACACACAGAGCTCCCATCTCCCCCAATTCTCCTCACAGGACACACAGAGCTCCCATCTCCCCCAATTCTCCTCACAGGACACACAGAGCTCTCATCTCCACCAATTCTCCTCACAGGACACACAGAGCTCCCATCTCCACCAATTCTCCTCACAGGACACACAGATCTCCCATCTCCCCCAATTCTCCTCACATGACACACAGATCTCCCATCTCCCCCAATTCTCCTCACAGGACACACAGAGCTCCCATCTCCCCCAATTCTCCTTACAGGACACACAGAGCTCCCGTCTCTCTCAATTCTCCTCACAGGACACACAGAGCTCCCGTCTCCTCCAATTCTCCTCACAGGACACACAGAGCTCCCATCTCCCCCAATTCTCCTCACAGGACACAAAGAGCTCCCGTCTCCCCCAATTCTCCTTACAGGACACACAGAGCTCCCGTCTCTCTCAATTCTCCTCACAGGACACACAGAGCTCCCGTCTCCCCCAATTCTCCTCACAGGACACACAGAGCTCCCATCTACCACAATTCTCCTCACAGGACACACAGAGCTCCCATCTCCCCCAATTCTCCTCACAGGACACAAAGAGCTCCCGTCTCCACTGTTTTTTTTATATACAGTAGTTTTACTAATATTATGTATTATGGCACAAGAATAAGTTGCATTAGTCTCACCTATTGAAAATGGCATAAACGCTGGTCTTGTCCGGAACTGCCCGTTGTCATCGAGAAAGTGCCCCGGGTTGAACTCATTGGGGGTCTCCCACTGGGTGGGGTCAGATAGCACTGATGTAAGGAATGGGGACACTGTTGTTCCCTACATAGAAGATGAGAAACCCAGTTACATGATGTATTGTTAAAAAATGCACCAAGAAAAAATTGTTTTTTTAAAGTAAATCATTGGGGTAAGTTGGTAAAAGTGTTTATTGCAAATATACTATTGGAAATATCACTCATTACACATAGGGGCAGATTTCTCTTGAAAAAATTGTGAAATTAGAATTTTATTTTTCAATTCTCACCCTCTCATTTCACAATTTTTTTGAAATTCATCATGTCTCCCATATAAAAATATCACCTCCGAAAAACTGCTAATTTTGTGAAGCAGTTTTTTTGGAATAGTGATATTTTACACCCTGCAGCTGAGGTGTCCTAGGACTTCCTCACTCTGCGCATGCACCTCCCATACCCCCGGGAGCTAAGAGTTAACTACACCGCACACCCCCACTCCCTTGTGTTGCCAACAACCCCGCTCCATGTCACCGCATCTGCGGTGCCCTCTTACCAGTAATGTGAGCGGTGAGCTCAGCACAGCCGCGACCCCCTCACCTTCACTGCCGGGACTGTCAGTTTGCAGGGATGAGCGCTCAGCTGCGACTCTCCTGCTCCCAACCGGACACATAACTGAGGTGAGCGGCGCTGCTGCAGCACACCCACCATTTCCCTGCCTGTCAGTCCAGGGGGTATATTTACAAAAATTCGTATTTTTCTGAATGAGGTTAAAGTTTAAACACAAATGACATCGAATGTGTGTATTTACAACGTTTTGATTTTTTTACGCCTCATTTACTATGCTGTCGTATTCTGCATTTTCGAGTTTTCCGATGTCGATGTCATTCGTATTTTTGGCCAGTGTTTTACGGGAGTGAATAGTAAAACAATGCCGACATTAACACAATGAATCTCAGCCGGATCTGTGAGATCCGTGCAGCGCTTCATTGTGCACCTTTAAAAAAAAAAAAAAAAGTGTTAAAAATCATGAAAAAATTTGCGTGGGGTCCCCCCTCCTAAGCAAAACCAGCCTCAGGCTCTTTGAGCCGGTCCTGGTTGTAAAAATATGGGAAAAAAATTGACAGGGGTTCCCCCATATTTAAACAACCAGCACCGGGCTCTGCGCCTGGTCCTGGTGCCAAAAATACGGGGGACAAAAGATGTAGGGGTCCCCCGTATTTTTAACACGAGCACCGGGCTCCACTGGTCAGAGAGATAATGCCACAGCCGGGGGACACTTTTATATAGGTCCCTGCGGCCCTGGCATTAAATCACTAACTAGTCAACCCTGGCCGGGGTACTCTGGAGGAGTGGGGACCCCTTAAATCAAGGGGTCCCCCCTCCAGCCACCCAAGGGCCAGGGGTGAAGTTGTTTGTTGCTTACTGCAAATAGGCCTGGGCATTTGGTATTACACTCTGCCAATCCAGACCTAGCAGTAAGACTGGAGTCAGTCGTTTAGCTTGCTGGGGTTCTGTTACTACTCTGTGAACTTAGCAAGTTTGCGGCTGTATTCTAAGACTTGCCTGTCTAATCCTGTCTCACTGTGCTAGGTGTCAGGGGTCAGTTTAGTGGCAGTAAGCTGAACCTGTGCACTGCAAGTGAGAATTAGGATTGTGGAGACTCTCCTTGTGTCTATCATTCCATCTCTGACCAAGGAGTTTACTGCCACACCCGTTGGTAACCCTTTAGGGTTTTGCTGTTGCCCTTAGCAACAGCATTTCGGGTTCTCTACGTATTAAAACACAACATCTTGCTTTTCCCATCTGAGCATTTCTAATACAAGGGAGATACCCAGTTCCTTAGCCTCTGGGCTTCTCTGTTCACTTTGTGTGTATTTTGTTACCCTATCACCTTCTGTGTACGTTATGTCATATTCCCCAGTCTGTCTGTGAGTCCATTTGTTTGCATAACAGTTCAAACACCAGTACATTCCTGCAGGCACTGGAGTGCATAACAATTCTGACACCAGTACTTTCCTGCAGGCACTGGTGTGCATAACATATTCAGCAGCCTAATACTCCTGTTGAAATTTTGTGGGAATATGGAGCATACCCCTCAAAATACGTTGCAACAGGTGGTCGATCAGGTGCAGGTCCTGACTCGACAATTTAATGATCTGTCCATTAAAATGCACACCTCCCAGGCTGCTGGCGGAGCTCCCGCAGCAGCAGCACCTGCAGGGGTTAAGGAGCCGAAAGTAAATCTCCCGGATCGTTTTTCTGGAGATCGCTCGCAGTTCTTTTGTTTCAAGGAGAGCTGCAAGCTATACTTCCGGCTTAGGCCTCAGTCTTCTGGGTCGGAGATTCAGCGGGTGGGCATAGTGATTTCCTTGCTACAAGGAGACCCACAGGTCTGGGCATATGGGTTGCAGCCTGACTGTCCGTCGCTTAAAAGTGTTGATGCTTTTTTTACGGCACTGGGCATGTTGTATGATGACCCTGACAAGACGGCCTCAGCCGAGGCTCAGATTTCGATCCTTAAGCAAGGGCGAAGGCCAGTTGAGGTTTACTGTACGGAGTTTCGGAGGTTGGCCCATGATACCCAGTGGAATGACCCAGCCCTGAGACACCAGTACCGAAGAGGTCTTTCTAACCAGATAAAGGACCAACTGGTACAATATCCCTTGCCTGATAGCTTGGATCAGCTCATGCAGTTATCCATCCGGGTGGATAGACGGCTGAGAGAGCGTAGGCTTGAAAGGGAGACTGAGATTTCCTTCCTTCCCAAGGGAACCTCAGACTCTGAGGAATTTTCCGAGGAGCCTATGCAGATTGGGGCTACCCGCCTCTCCTCGCGTGAGAAGACGCGGAGGAGACAGCAGGGGTTGTGTTTGTACTGTGGGAATAAAGGTCGTGTGGTAGTATCATGCCCAGAAAAGCCGGAAAACTTCAGGGCCTGAGGGTGATGGGAAATATCCTGTCAGGCCAGAAGTCAGAATTTCCAAAGAAGACTTTTATCATTCCGGTGACCTTGAAGATCCTCGGTCAAACTGTCAAGACTGAGGCCTTTGTGGACAGTGGGGCCGACGGGGTTTTTATGGACCGCCAATTCGCCCTGAAACACTCTGTTCCCTTAGTACCCTTGGCATCGGAAATTGAGATTTGTGGGTTAAACGGGGAACCATTATCCCAAGGTAAAATTACCTCTTGCACTAGCCAGATTTCTTTGTTTATTGGAGCCACACACTCTGAAAAATTGTCCTTTTATGTGACTGTCTGTACTTTTGCCCCATTGGTGTTGGGGTTACCCTGGTTAAGGGCCCACAATCCTCAATTTGACTGGGTCTCTGGGGAGATTCTTAGTTGGGGTACTGATTGTTTCAGGAGTTGCTTGAGCCTTCCAGTCAGGCTCTCGCAGCTAAGTTTGCCAGGATTGCCAGGGTGTTATGCAGATTTTGCGGACGTGTTCTCCAAAAAAGTTGCAGAGGTACTACCTCCCCATCGCCCCTATGACTGTGCCATTGATTTGTTGCCAAATGCTAAGCTTCCCAAGAGCAGGTTGTACTCCCTGTCACGTCCTGAGACTCAGGCTATGGCAGAGTACATTCAGGAGAACTTGGCTAAGGGATTTATCAGACCTTCACAGTCTCCAGTTGGGTCAGGGTTCTTCTTCGTGGGTAAAAAGGACGGTTCGTTGCGACCCTGCATCGACTTCAGGGAATTGAACCGTATCACGATTAAAAACTCATACCCACTGCCTCTCATTTCGGTCTTGTTTGACCAGCTTCGTACTGCCACCATTTTTTCTAAGATTGACCTACGCGGTGCGTACAATCTAATCCGAATAAGAGAGGGGGATGAATGGAAGACTGCCTTTAATACCCACTCAGGGCATTATGAATATTTGGTGATGCCTTTTGGGCTCTGTAATGCCCCGGCAGTCTTCCAGGATTTCATGAATGATGTGCTCAGGGAATATTTGGATAGATTCTTAGTTGTATACTTAGATGACATCCTAATCTTCTCCCATTCCCTGGAGGAACATCGGAAGCATGTACGCTTAGTCCTCCAGAAACTCAGAGACCACCGGCTTGGGGCGAAGCTGGAGAAGTGCGAATTTGAAGTTCAGCAAATCGCATTTCTAGGATATATTATCTCCCCAGAAGGTTTCCAAATGGAGGGTTCCAAGGTACAGGCAGTCCTGGATTGGGTGCAACCCACTAGTTTGAAGGCGCTTCAGCGTTTCCTGGGCTTTGCGAATTTTTATAGACGATTTATCGCTGGATTTTCGTCTATAGTGGCGCCCTTGGTGGCACTCACTAAGAAAGGGGCAGATGTTGCTCACTGGTCTTGTGAGGCTAAAGCGGCTTTTGCCCGTCTCAAAAGGGCATTTGTTTCGGCCAAGGTGCTGCGACACCCAGATCCAGAGCGTCCTTTTGTGGTGGAGGTGGATGCCTCTGAGATGGGTATTGGGGCAGTGCTTTCTCAGATGGGAGTGTCTGATAATCGCCTTCATCCCTGTGCTTACTTTTCCCGTAAATTTTCGCCTGCCGAGATGAATTATGACGTGGGTAACCGGGAATTGTTGGCTATTAAGGATGCACTCGAGGAGTGGAGACACTGGCTTGAGGGGGCTAAGTTTGTGGTCTCAATTCTCACTGACCATAAGAATCTGGCATATTTAGAGTCAGCGAAGCGTCTCAATGCCAGGCAGGCACGATGGGCTTTGTTTTTTGCTCGCTTTAATTTTTTTATAACATATCGCCCTGGGTCAAAAAACATCAAGGCTGATGCGCTCTCGCAGAGTTTTGCTCCAATCCAGGAGACCACCGAGGAGCCGTTGCCCATTGTTTCCCCATCATGTATTAAAGTGGGCATTACCCAGGACCTCTTATCATTAGTCCTTAGAGCACAGGAGCAGGCTCCTCCAGTCCTTCCGGTAGGTCTTTTGTTTGTGCATCCTAGGTTAAGACAGCGAGTGTTCCTGGAATTCCATGCCAAGAAGTCAGCAGGTCATCCAGGTATTGCCAGAACTTGGGAGTTGCTATCTAGGGCGGTGTGGTGGCCCTCGGTGGCTAAGGATGTGGATCAGTGGGTTCGGGCATGTGACATCTGTGCCCGAAATAAGACTCCTAGAGGGGTTCCTGTTGGCCCATTACATCCACTCTCTATCCCATCTAAGCCATGGACCCACATTTCAATGGATTTTGTGGTGGACTTGCCCAAATCCTCGGGGATGACAACCATCTGGGTTGTCGTTGACAGGTTTTCGAAGATGGCGCACTTCGTTCCACTGGTTGGGCTGCCATCGGCCAGACGCCTGTCTGAATTATTTATGCTGCATGTTGTGCGTCTCCACGGGTTGCCACTTGATGTGGTCTCTGACCGCGGATCCCAGTTTGTGGCCAAATTCTGGAGGGCATTTTGTTCCGATCTCCAGATTTCTGTCAGCTTGTCGTCAGGCTACCATCCGCAGTCTAATGGGCAGACTGAAAGGGTGAACCAGTCCTTGGAGCAGTTCCTCAGGTGTTATGTCTCCAAGTGTCAGACTGACTGGGTTGCTCATCTGTCCATGGCGGAGTTTGCCTATAACAACGCGGCTCACTCTGCTACAGGGATCTCTCCCTTCCTTTGTGTGTATGGGCATCATCCTAAGGCCAATTCTTTTGACCCCCTGGACTCCACGCCTGGTGGTTCCTCTGTGGTTTCGGTCCTTAGAGGTATTTGTCGGAAAGTGAAGAAAGCCCTTGTGTCTGTGTCATTAGTGACCAAAAGGGTTTTTGATAAGCGGAAAAGACCCTGCAGCTTCAAATTAGGAGACTTCGTCTGGTTGTCTACCAAGAATTTGAAGTTGAGACAGCCATCTCATAAGTTAGGCCCCCGGTTCATCGGACCTTATAAGATCACCAGGGTTATCAATCCGGTGGCATTTCAGTTAGATCTGCCCCGTTCTTTGGGTATCAATAAAACATTTCATTGTTCCCTTTTAAAACGGGCGATTAGGAATCCTTCTTCCAGTGGAAGACCTTCCCCTCTTCTGATACGTGGCCAGAGGGAGTTTGTTGTTGAAAGGATTCTTGACTCCAAGGTGGTTCGGGGTCGGCTGTCATTTTTGGTGCACTGGAAGGGGTATGGCCCGGAGGAGCGGTCGTGGGTGCGCAGTTGTGATCTTCATGCCCCCAGACTGATACGCTCTTTCTTCTCGCAGTTCCCCGATAAACCCGGTGGTAGGGGTTCTTTGACCCCTCGTCAGAGGGGGGGTACTGTTAGGGTCTCCTGCCCTGTGCTGCCACGTCGCCATGGCAACCGGGAGACAAGTACTAGCGGAGTAACCTGAGCGCAGCTGATACTTCGGTTCGGGTCTTTTGCTGTGCAGTGGTTATAGGCTCTGTGCACGGCAGGGGATCCGGTGCTGGTTTTTGTACTCACAGTCTGTGAGGTCTGAGTGGGGCGTGGATAGCACCTGCTTTATAAGGCCTCTTTCCAGGTTAAGCAGATGCTGCTGAATCTTTGTTGGTTAGTCAGTTCCTGAAAGTTAGCCAGTACTGTATAGCTTTGTATTTGTTTGTTGCTTACTGCAAATAGGCCTGGGGATTTGGTATTACACTCTGCCAATCCAGACCTAGCAGTAAGACTGGAGTCAGTCGTTTAGCTTGCTGGGGTTCTGTTACTACTCTGTGAACTTAGCAAGTTTGCAGCTGTATTCTAAGACTTGCCTGTCTAATCCTGTCTCACTGTGCTAGGTGTCAGGGGTCAGTTTAGTGGCAGTAAACTGAACCTGTGCACTGCAAGTGAGAATTAGGAATGTGGAGACTCTCCTTGTGTCTATTATTCCATCTCTGACCAAGGAGTTTACTGCCACACCCGTTGGTAACCCTTTAGGGTTTTGCTGTTGCCCTTAGCAACAGCATTTCGGGTTCTCTATGTATTAAAACACAACATCTTGCTTTTCCCATCTGAGCATTTCTAATACAAGGGAGATACCCAGTTCCTTAGCCTCTGGGCTTCTCTGTTCACTTTGTGTGTATTTTGTTACCCTATCACCTTCTGTGTACGTTATGTCATATTCCCCAGTCTGTCTGTGAGTTCATTTGTTGTGCATAACAGTTCTGACACCAGTACTTTCCTGCAGGCACTGGTGTACATAACAGTTCTTACACCAGTACTTTCCTGCAGGCACTGGTGTACATAACAGTCACGCAGGATGGCCCTTCCAAAAAACACTCCCCAAACAGCACATGACGCAAAGAAAAAAAGAGGCGCAATGAGGTAGCTGTGTGACTAAGCTCAACGACCCAAGTGGCCGACACAAACACCTGGCCCATCTAGGAGTGGCACTGCAGTGTCACGCAGGATGGCCCTTCCAAAAAACACTCCCCAAACAGCACATGACGCAAAGAAAAAAAGAGGCGCAATGAGGTAGCTGTGTGACTAAGCTCAACGACCCAAGTGGCCGACACAAACACCTGGCCCATCTAGGAGTGGCACTGCAGTGTCACGCAGGATGGCCCTTCCAAAAAACACTCCCCAAACAGCACATGACGCAAAGAAAAAAAGAGGCGCAATGAGGTAGCTGTGTGACTAAGCTCAGCGACCCAAGTGGCCGACACAAACACCTGGCCCATCTAGGAGTGGCACTGCAGTGTCACGCAGGATGGCCCTTCCAAAAAACACTCCCCAAACAGCACATGATGCAAAGAAAAAAAGAGGCGCAATGAGGTAGCTGTGTGACTAAGCTCAACGACCCAAGTGGCCGACACAAACACCTGGCCCATCTAGGAGTGGCACTGCAGTGTCACGCAGGATGGCCCTTCAAAAAACACTCCCCAAACAGCACATGACGCAAAGAAGAAAAAAAAGAGGCGCAATGAGGTAGCAGTGTGAGTAAGCTAAGCGACCCTAGTGGCCGACACAAACACCTGGCCCATCTAGGAGTGGCACTGCAGTGTCACGCAGGATGGCCCTTCAAAAAAATACTCCCCAAACAGCACATGATGCAAAGAAAAATTAAAGAAAAAAGAGGTGCAAGATGGAATTGTGCTTGGGCCCTCCCACCCACCCTTATGTTGTATAAACAGGACATGCACACTTTAACCAACCCATCATTTCAGTGACAGGGTCTGCCACACGACTGTGACTGAAATGACGGGTTGGTTTGGACCCCCACCAAAAAAGAAGCAATTAATCTCTCCTTGCACAAACTGGCTCTACAGAGGCAAGATGTCCACCTCATCATCATCCTCCGATATATCACCGTGTACATCCCCCTCCTCACAGATTATCAATTCGTCCCCACTGGAATCCACCATCTCAGCTCCCTGTGTACTTTGTGGAGGCAATTGCTGCTGGTCAATGTCTCCACGGAGGAATTGATTATAATTCATTTTAATGAACATCATCTTCTCCACATTTTCTGGAAGTAACCTCGTACGCCGATTGCTGACAAGGTGAGCGGCGGCACTAAACACTCTTTCGGAGTACACACTTGTGGGAGGGCAACTTAGGTAGAATAAAGCCAGTTTGTGCAAGGGCCTCCAAATTGCCTCTTTTTCCTGCCAGTATAAGTATGGACTGTGTGACGTGCCTACTTGGATGCGGTCACTCATATAATCCTCCACCATTCTTTCAATGGGGAGAGAATCATATGCAGTGCCAGTAGACGACATGTCCGTAATCGTTGGCAGGTCCTTCAGTCCGGACCAGATGTCAGCATCAGCAGTCGCTCCAGACTGCCCTGCATCACCGCCAGCGGGTGGGCTCGGAATTCTGAGCCTTTTCCTCGCACCCCCAGTTGCGGGAGAATGTGAAGGAGGAGATGTTGACAGGTCGCGTTCCGCTTGACTTGACAATTTTCTCACCAGCAGGTCTTTGAACCCCAGCAGACTTGTGTCTGCCGGAAAGAGAGATCCAAGGTAGGTTTTAAATCTAGGATCGAGCACGGTGGCCAAAATGTAGTGCTCTGATTTCAACAGATTGACCACCCGTGAATCCTTGTTAAGCGAATTAAGGGCTCCATCCACAAGTCCCACATGCCTAGCGGAATCGCTCTGTGTTAGCTCCTCCTTCAATGTCTCCAGCTTCTTCTGCAAAAGCCTGATGAGGGGAATGACCTGACTCAGGCTGGCAGTGTCTGAACTGACTTCACGTGTGGCAAGTTCAAAAGGTTGCAGAACCTTGCACAACGTTGAAATCATTCTCCACTGCGCTTGAGACAGGTGCATTCCACCTCCTATATCGTGCTCAGTTGTATAGGCTTGAATGGCCTTTTGCTGCTCCTCCAACCTCTGAAGCATATAGAGGGTTGAATTCCACCTCGTTACCACTTCTTGCTTCAGATGATGGCAGGGCAGGTTCAGGCGTTTTTGGTGTTGCTCCAGTCTTCTGTACGTGGTGCCTGTACGCCGAAAGTGTCCCGCAATTCTTCTGGCCACCGACAGCATCTCTTGCACGCCCCTCTCGTTTTTTAAATAATTCTGCACCACCAAATTCAAGGTATGTGCAAAACATGGGACGTGCTGGAATTTGCCCAGATTTAATGCACACACAATATTGCTGGCGTTGTCCGATGCCACAAATCCACAGGAGAGTCCAATTGGGGTAAGCCATTCCGCGATGATCTTCCTCAGTTGCCGTAAGAGGTTTTCAGCTGTGTGCGTATTCTGGAAACCGGTGATACAAAGCGTAGCCTGCCTAGGAAAGAGTTGGCGTTTGCGAGATGCTGCTACTGGTGCTGCTGCTGCTGTTCTTGCGGCGGGAGTCCATACATCTACCCAGTGGGCTGTCACAGTCATATAGTCCTGACCCTGCCCTGCTCCACTTGTCCACATGTCCGTGGTTAAGTGGACATTGGGTACAACTGCATTTTTTAGGACACTGGTGAGTCTTTTTCTGAGGTCTGTGTACATTTTCGGTATCGCCTGCCTAGAGAAATGGAACCTAGATGGTATTTGGTACCGGGGACACAGTACCTCCAACAAGTCTCTAGTTGGCTCTGCAGTAATGATGGATACCGGAACCACGTTTCTCACCGCCCAGGATGCCAAGGCCTCACTTATCCGCTTTGCAGCAGGATGACTGCTGTGATATTTCATCTTCCTCGCAAAGGACTGTTGGACAGTCAATTGCTTGGTGGAAGTAGTAAAAGTGGTCTTACGAGTACGACTTCCCCTCTGGGATGACCATCGACTCCCAGCAGCAACAACAGCAGCGCCAGCAGCAGTAGGCGTTACACGCAAGGATGCATCGGAGGAATCCCAGGCAGGAGAGGACTCGTCATAACTGCCAGTGACATGGCCTGCAGGACTATTGGCATTCCTGGGGAAGGAGGAAATTGACACTGAGGGAGTTGGTGGGGTGGTTTGCGTGAGCTTGGTTACAAGAGGAAGGGATTTACTGGTCAGTGGACTGCTTCCGCTGTCGCCCAAAGTTTTTGAACTTGTCACTGACTTATTATGAATGCGCTGCAGGTGACGTATAAGGGAGGATGTTCCGAGGTGGTTAACGTCCTTACCCCTACTTATTACAGCTTGACAAAGGCAACACACGGCTTGACAAATGTTGTCCGCATTTCTGTTGAAATACTTCCACACCGAAGAGCTGATTTTTTTGGTATTTTCACCAGGCATGTCAATGGCCATATTCCTCCCACAGACAACAGGTGTCTCCCCGGGTGCCTGACTTAAACAAACCACCTCACCATCAGAATCCTCCTTGTCAATTTCCTCCCCAGCGCCAGCAACACCCATATCCTCCTCATCCTGGTGTACTTCAACACTGACATCTTCAATCTGACTATCAGGAACTGGACTGCGGGTGCTCCTTCCAGCACTTGCAGGGGGCGTGCAAATGGTGGAAGGCGCATGCTCTTCACGTCCAGTGTTGGGAAGGTCAGGCATCGCAACCGACACAATTGGACTCTCCTTGTGGATTTGGGATTTCGAAGAACGCACAGTTCTTTGCTGTGCTTATGCCAGCTTGAGTCTTTTCATTTTTCTAGCGAGAGGCTGAGTGCTTCCATCCTCATGTGAAGCTGAACCACTAGCCATGAACATAGGCCAGGGCCTCAGCCGTTCCTTGCCACTCCGTGTGGTAAATGGCATATTGGCAAGTTTACGCTTCTCCTCCGACTATTTTATTTTAGATTTTTGAGTCCTTTTTTTACTGATATTTGGTGTTTTGGATTTTACATGCTCTGTACTATGACATTGGGCATCGGCCTTGGCAGACGACGTTGATGGAATTTCATCGTCTCGGCCATGACTAGTGGCAGCAGCTTCAGCACGAGGTGGAAGTGGATCTTGATCTTTCCCTATTTTTGGAACCTCAACATTTTTGTTCTCCATATTTTAATAGGCACAACTAAAAGGCACCTCAGGTAAACAATGGAGATGGATGGATACTAGTATACTTATGGATGACGAGCGACTGCCGACACAGAGGTAGCTACAGCCGTGGACTACCGTACTGTGTCTGCTGCTAATATAGACTGGATGATAATGAGATAAAATTAAAATATATATATATATCACACTAGTACTGCAGCCGGACAGGTATATATTATGTAATGACGGACCTGCTGGACACTGTCTGTCAGCACTGCAGACTCCTAAAGTAAGCTACTAGTATCAAGAAGATAGAAAAAAAAAAAAAAACACGGGTAGGTGGTATACAATTATGGATGGACGAGCGACTGCCGACACAGAGGTAGCTACAGCCGTGGACTACCGTACTGTGTCTGCTGCTAATATAGACTGGATGATAATGAGATAAAATTAAAATATATATATATATATATATATCACACTAGTACTGCAGCCGGACAGGTATATATTATGTAATGACGGACCTGCTGGACACTGTCTGTCAGCACTGCAGACTCCTAAAGTAAGCTACTAGTATCAAGAAGATAGAAAAAAAAAAAAAACACTGGTAGGTGGTATACAATTATGGATGGACGAGCGACTGCCGACACAGAGGTAGCTACAGCCGTGGACTACCGTACTGTGTCTGCTGCTAATATAGACTGGATGATAATGAGATAAAATTAGAATATATATATATATATCACACTAGTACTGCAGCCGGACAGGTATATATTATGTAACGACGGACCTGCTGGACACTGTCTGTCAGCACTGCAGACTCCTAAAGTAAGCTACTAGTATCAAGAAGATAGAAAAAAAAAAAAAACACGGGTAGGTGGTATACAATTATGGATGGACGAGCGACTGCCGACACAGAGGTAGCTACAGCCGTGGACTACCGTACTGTGTCTGCTGCTAATATAGACTGGATGATAATGAGATAAAATTAAAATATATATATATATCACACTAGTACTGCAGCCGGACAGGTATATATTATGTAATGACGGACCTGCTGGACACTGTCTGTCAGCACTGCAGACTCCTAAAGTAAGCTACTAGTATCAAGAAGATTCAGTCACACTGGCAGTGGCACTCTGGCAGCAAAAGTGTGCACTGTACTTAAAATATGTACTCCTGCTATAACTGCTCCCCAGTCTCCCCCACAATTAAGCTGTGTGAGCAGTGAGCACTCAGCACAGTCAGATAATGATATACAGTATTACATATGATGCAGCACACTGGGCTGAGCACAGATATGGTATGTGACTGTGTCACACTGTGTATCGTTTTTTTTCAGGCAGAGAACGGATTAATTAAACTGGTGGTGGTCACTGGTCACTGGTCACACTATCAGCAAGTAGTACTCCGTCCTAAGCAGACAATCACAATATACTGGTGGTCAGTGTGGTCACTGGTCAGTCACACTGGCAGTGTGGCACTCTGGCAGCAAAAGTGTGCACTGTACTTAAAATATATTATTTATGTACTCCTGCTCTAACTGCTCCCCAGTCTCCCCCACAATTAAGCTGTGTGAGCAGTGAGCACTCAGCACAGTCAGATATACAGTATTACATATGATGATGCAGCACACTGAGGCTGAGCACAGATATGGTATGTGACTGTGTCACACTGTGTATCGTTTTTTTTCAGGCAGAGAACGGATTAATTAAACTGGTGGTCAATGGTCACTGGTCACACTATCAGCAAGTAGTAGTACTCCAGTCCTAATATGCTCCCCAAAATTAGTAAATACTGTCTCTAACTCTCTACTCTCTTCTCTATAAACGGAGAGGATGCCAGCCACGTCCTCTCCCTATCAATCTCAATGCACGTGTGAAAATGGCGGCGACGCGCGGCTCCTTATATAGAATCCGAGTCTCGCGATAGAATCCGAGCCTCGCGAGAATCCGACAGCGGGATGATGACGTTCGGGCGCGCTCGGGTTAACCGAGCAAGGCGGGAGGATCCGAGCCTGCTCGGCCCCGTGTAAAAACAGCTGAAGTTCGGCGGGTTCGGATTCCGAGAAACCGAACCCGCTCATCACTAATTATCACAGTGCTAATTAGCACATTAAAGGGTGACACATTGCGTCTTTTTCCTGCCAGTATACGTACGGACTGTATGACATGCCTACTTGGATGCTGTCACCAATATAATCCTCCACCATTCTTTAAATGGTGACAGAATCATATGCAGTGACAGTAGACATGTCAGTAATCGTTGGCAGATCCTTCAGTCCGGACCAGATGTCAGCTTTCGCTCCTGACTGCCCTGCATCACCGCCAGTGGGTGGGCTTAGAAATTTTATCCTTTTCCTTGCAGCCCCAGTTGCGGGAGAAAATTAAGGAGGAGCTGTTGACAGTTCACGTACCGCTTGAGTTGACAATTTTCTCACCAGCAGGTATTTGAACCTCTGCAGACTTGTGTCTGCCAGAAAGAGAGATAGTGGTTCTTGATCTATCCTTATTTTATCCTCCAAATTTTTGTTCTCCATTATTTTTCTGGAGTTATATTACACAATGGTGGTCATTCCGAGTTGATCGCAGCCAGCAACTTTTTGCTGCTGCGATCAACTAGTCCACGCCTATGGGGGAGTGTATTTTAGCTTAGCAGGACTGCGAACGCTTGTGCAACCCTGCTAAGCTAAGAAAATGTCAAGTACAACTAGACCAGCCCTGGACATACTTACCCTGTGCGACGATCTGTGCAATGCAGGAGCCGGCTTTGACGTCAGACAGCCACCCTCCGTTCTTCTGGACACACCTGCGTTTTCCTTACAACTCCCCGAAAATGCCTTCCAACAGTCCGGATCCGCCCAGGAACGCCTTCTGTCTGTCAATCTTCTTGCGGTTGGCTGTGCGACCGCTTTCTTCATAGTTCTGGACGTAACCCGGTGACCCCTGTCGCCGGGCAACATCGCGCACGCGCAATGTGGCCACCTCACATGCGCATTCCCGACCCTTCACACAGCAGCGACAAAACGCTGCGTGCGAACGGGTTGGAATGACCCCCAATATGCGTCACAGGAGAGTTTACCTCTACACCACACAGGGCAAACCCTGAAAAAAAAATTAGTTTAGATATTAATAACCCCTTTATTTGTATTAAATAATATACAGCACAGTATACAGCAGTACCACTGGACTTATACGGCAGTATCACTGGACTTATATGGCAGTATCACTGGACTTATATGGCAGTACCACTGAACTTATACGACAGTACCACTGAACTTATACGGCAGTATAGCTGGACTTATACGGCAGTATAGCTGGACTTATACGGCAGTACTACTGGACTGGACTTATATGGCATTGCCACTGGACTGGACTTATACGGCAGTACCACTGGACTTATTTGGCAGTATCACTGGACTTATATGGCAGTACCAATGGCAGTACCACTGGACTTATACGGCAGTACCACTGGACTTATACGGCAGTATAGCTGGACTTATACGGCAGTACCACTGGACTTATTTGGCAGTATCACTGGACTTATACAGCAGTACCAATGGCAGTACCACTAGATTTATACGGCAGTACCACTGGACTTATACGGCAGTACCACTGGACTTATATGGCAGTACCCCTGGACGACTTAAACGGCAGTACGACTGGACTTAGAGGGCAGTACCACAGGACTGGATTTATACAGCAGTGCCACCGAATTTATTCAGCAGTAGCACAGGATATATACGGCAGTATCACAGGACTTATACAGCAGTATCACTGGACATGTATGGCAGTATCACTGGACTTATACGGCAGTACCACTGGATTTATACGGCAGTACCACTGGACTTATATGGCAATACCACTGGACTTTTATGGCAATACCACTGGACTTATATGGCACTGTCACTGGACTGGACTTATATGGCAGAATCACTGGACTTATATGGCAGTACCACTGGACTGGACTTATATGGCAGATCCACTGGACTGGATTTATACAGCAGTACCACTGGATTTATTCGACAGTAGCACAGGACATGTACGGCAGTATCACAGGATTTATACGGCAGCACCACTGGACTTGTACGGCAGTTTCACTGGACTTATACGGCAGTATCACTGGACTTATACGGCAGTATCACTGGACATGTATGGCAGTATCACTGGACTTATACGGCAGTACCAATGGACTTATACGGCAGTACCACTGGACTTATATGGCAATACCACTGGACTTATACGGCAGTACCACTGGACTGGACTTATATGGCAGTACCACTGGACTTATATGGCAGTATCACTGGACTTATATTGCAGTATCACTGGACTTATATGGCAATACCACTGGACTTATATGGCAATACCACTGGACTTGTATTGCACTATCACTGGACTGGACTTATTCGGCAGAATCACTGGACTTATATGGCAGTATCACTGGACTTTTACGGCAGTACCACTGGACTGGACTTATATGGCAGATCCACTGGACTGGATTTATACAGCAGTACCACTGGATTTATTCGACAGTAGCACAGGACATGTACGGCAGTATCACAGGATTAATACGGCAGCACCACTGGACTTATATGGCAGTTTCACTGGACTTATATGACAGTACCACTGGACTAATATGGCAGTCCCACTGGACTGGACTTATACGGTAGTACCACTGGAATTATACGGCAGTATCACAGGACTTATACGGCAGTATCACTGGACTTATACAGCATTACCACTGGACTTATATTGCAGTACCACTGGACATATATGGCAGTACCACTGGACTTATATAGCAGTACTACTGGACTTATACGGCAGTACCACAGGACTTATATGGCAGTACCACTGGACTTATACGGCAATACCACTGGACTTATACAGCAATACCACTGGACTAATACGGCACTATCACTGGACTGGATTTATATGGCAAAATCACTGGACTTATACAGCAGTACCACTGGACTTATACACCACTGGACTGATGCAGGACAACACAGCACCACTGCAATGGACTGGACTTAAACAGCAGCACTGGACATATGGCAGCAGAGGACACCACCATTGTGACTGGACTGATGCAGCACAAGACACCACCGCTGGTCTGATGCAGCACAACACAGCACCACTGGACTGGACTTATACAGCAGCACTGGACATATGGCAGTAGAGGACACCACCACTGTGACTAGACTGATGCAGCACAAGATAGCACTGGAATGACACACATAAGACAGAGCAGGACACCACACCACACCACTTTCCCGCACAGAAAGACACGTCCTCTCACTACACTCTCCAGGACTGGAGTGAAAATGGCGGTGACTTGCGGCTCCTTATATTTAATCCAAAACCCGCAAAAATCCAACAGCGGGATGATGATGTTTTGCCTCGTTCTGGTTTCCGAATCTGGCGGGATGTCCCGAGCTGGACTCGGATACGGGCTTGCGACGGGATGTTCGGTAAGGTTTGGTTCTCAGAGAACCAAACCCACTCATCTCTAATATACTGAATATATTAGAGATGAGCGGGTTCGGTTCCTCGGGATCCGAACCCCCCTCCCGAACTTCACCCTTTTTACACGGTTCCGAGGCAGACTCGAATCTTCCCGCCTTGCTTGGTTAACCCGAACGCGCCCAAACGTCATCATCCCGCTATCGTATTCTCGCGAGATTCGTATTCCATTTTCACTCGTGCATTGGAGATGATAGGGAGAGGACGTGCAGCGTTCTCTCTGTTGTGTTTAGTGTGCTGCAAATATCTGTGCTCAGTGTGCTGAAAATATCTGTGCTCAGTGTGCTTGCAAATATCTGTGCTCAGTGTGCTGAAAATATCTACGTTATCTGCCTGAAAAACGCTCCATATCTGTGCTCAGTGTGCTGCAAATATCTGTGCTCAGTGTGCTTTATTGTGGGGACTGGGGACCACCAGTAGGAGGACAGTGCAGAATTTTGCTGACCAGTGAACATCAGTATTTTATCAGTACGGTACAGTAGTCCACTGCTCTACCTACCTCTGTGTCATCAAGTATACTATTCATCCATACCTGTGGTGCATTTTAGTTGTTGTGCACAGTATATATAGTAGGAGGACAGTGCATAATTTTGCTTCTTCTAAATCACAAATCCCCAAGGAGAGTCCAATTGTGTCGGTTGCGATGCCTGACCTTCCCAACACTGGACGGGAAGAGGTGGCGCCTTCCACCATTTGCACGCCCCCTGCAAGTGCGGGAAGGAGCACCCGCAGTCCAGTTCCTGATAGTCAAATTGAAGATGTCACTGTTGAAGTACACCAGGATGAGGATATGGGTGTTGCTGGCGCTGAGGAGGAAATTGACAAGGAGGATTCTGATGGTGAGGTGGTTTGTTTAAGTCAGGCACCCGGGGAGACACCTGTTGTCCGTGGGACGAATATGGCCATTTACATGCCTGGTCAAATTACCAAAAAAATCCACCTCTTCAGTGTGGAATTATTTTAACAGAAATGCGGACAACAGGTGTTAAGCTGTGTGTTGCCTTTGTCAAGCTGTAATAAGTAGGGGTAAGGACGTTAACCACCTTGGAACATCCTCCCTTATACGTCACCTGGAGCGCATTCATCAGAAGTCATTGACAAGTTCAAAAACTTTGGGTGACAGCGGAAGCAGTCCACTGACCACGAAATCCCTTCCTCTTGTAACCAAGCTCCTGCAAACCACACCACCAACTCCCTCAGTGTCAATTTCCTCCTTAGACAGGAAAGCCAATAGTCCTGCAGGCCATGTCACTGGCAAGTCTGACGAGTCCTCTCCTACCTGGGATTACTCCGATGCATCCTTGAGTATAACGCCTACTGCTGCTGGCGCTGCTGTTGTTGCTGCTGGGAGTCGATCGTGTTCCGAGAGGGGAAGTCGAAAGACCACTTGTACTACTTCCAGTAAGCAATTGACTGTCCAACAGTCCTTTGCGAGGAAGATGAAATATCACAGCAGTCATCCTGCTGCAAAGCGGATAACTCAGGCCTTGGCAGCTGCGGTGGTGTTAAACGTGTGTCCGGTATCCACCGTTAATTCACAAGGAATTAAACAATTGATTGAGGTACTACTGTGTCCCCGGTACCAAATACCATCAAGGTTCCATTTCTCTAGGCAGGCGATACCAAGAATGTACACAGATGTCAGAAAAAGAGTCACCAGTGTCCTAAAATGTGGACAAGTGGAGCAGGGCAGACTCAGGACTATATGACTGTGACAGCCCACTGGGTAGATGTATTGCCTTCCGCAGCAAGAACAGCAGCAGCGGCACCAGTAGCAGCATCTCGCAAACGCCAACTCGTTCCTAGGCAGGCTACGCTTTGTATCACCGCTTTCCACAAGAGGCACACAGCTGACAACCTCTTACGGAAACTGAGGAAGATCATCGCAGAATGGCTTACCTCAATTGGACTCTCCTGGGGATTTGTGACATCAGACAACGCCACCAATATTGTGCGTGCATTACATGTGGGCAAATTCCAGCACGTCCCATGTTTTGCACATACATTGAATTTGGTGGTACAGAATTATTTAAAAAACGACAGGGGCGTGCAAGAGATGCTGTCGGTGGCCCGAAGAATTGCGGGCCACTTTCGGCATTCAGCCACCACGTGCTGAAGACTGGAGCACCAGCAAACACTCCTGAACCTGCCCCGCCATCATCTGAAGCAAGAGATGGTAACGAGGTGGAATTCAACCCTCTATATGCTTCAGAGGATGGAGGAGCAGCAAAAGGCCATTCAAGCCTATACAGCTACCTACGATATAGGCAAAGGAGGGGGAATGCACCTGACTCAAGCGCAGTGAAGAATGATTTCAACGTTGTGCAAGGTTCTGCAACCCTTTGAACTTGCCACACGTGAAGTCAGTTCAGACACTGCCAGCCTGAGTCAGGTCATTCCCCTCATCAGGCTTTTGCAGAAGAAGCTGGAGAGATTGAAGGAGGAGCTAAAACGGAGCGATTCCACTAGGCATGTGGGACTTGTGGATGGAGCCCTTAATTCGCTTAACCAGGATTCACGGGTGGTCAATCTGTTGAAATCATAGCACTACATTTTGGCCACCGTGCTCGATCCTAGATTTAAAACCTACGTTGTATCTCTCTTTCCGGCAGACACAAGTCTGCAGAGGTTCAAAGACCTGCTGGTGAGAAAATTGTCAAGTCAAGCGGAACGTGACCCATCAGCAGCTCCTCCTTCACATTCTCCCGCAACTGGGGCTGCGAGGAAAAGGCTAAGAATTCCGAGCCCACCCGCTGGCGGTGATGCAGGGCAGTCTGGAGTGAGTGCTGACATCTGGTCCGGACTGAAGGACCTGCCAACGATTACTGACATGTCGTCTACTGTCACTGCATATGATTCTGTCACCATTGAAAGAATGGCGGAGGATTATATGAGTGACCGCTTCCAAGTAGGCACGTCAGACAGTCCGTACGTATACTGGCAGGAAAAAGAGGCAATTTGGAGTCCCTTGCACAAACTGGCTTTATTTTACCTAAGTTGCCCCGCCCCTCAAGTGTGTACTCCGAAAGAGTGTTTAGTGCAGCCGGTCACCTTGTCAGCAATCGGCGTACGAGGTTACTTCCACAAAATGTGGAGTAGATGATGTTCATCAAAATTAATTATAATCAATTCCTCCGTGGAGACATTCACCAGCAGCGATTGCCTCCAGAGAGTACACAGGGACCTGAGATGGTGGATTCCAGTGGGGACGAATTAATAATCTGTGAGGAGGAGGATGTACACAGTGAAAGGGGTGAGGATTCGGACGATGAGGAGGAGGACATCTTGCCTCTGTAGAGCCAGTTTGTGCTAGGAGAGATTGATTGCGTCTTTTTTGGTGGGGGCCCAAACCAACCAGTCATTTCAGTCACAGTCATGTGGCAGACCCTGTCGCTGAAATGATGGGTTTGTTAAAGTGTGCATGTACTGTTTATACAACATAAGGGTGGGTGGGAGGGCCCAAGGACAATTCCATCTTGCACCTCTTTTTTCTTTAATTTATCTTTGCATCATGTGCTGTTTGGGGACTATTTTTTAAATCTGCCATCCTGTCTGACACTGCAGTGCCACTCCTAGATGGGCCAGGTGTTTGTGGGCCAGGTATATATATACATTTGTGCTCATAAGTTTACATACCCTAGCAGAATTTGTGATTTCCTGGCCATTTGTCAGAGAATATGAATGATAACTCACAAACTTTTCTTTCACTCATGGTTAGTGGTTGGGTGAAGCCATTTATTGTCAAACAGCTGTGTTTACTCTTTTTAAATCATGATGACAACAGAAACTTACCCAAATGACCCTGATCAAAAGTTTACATACCCTGGAGATTCTGGCCTGATAACATGCACACAAGTTGACACAAACGGGTTTGAATGGCTACTAAAGGTAACCATCCTCACCTGTGATCTGTTTGCTTGTAATCAGTGTGTGTGTGTGTGTGTGTGTGTGTGTGTGTGTGTGTGTGTGTGTGTGTGTGTGTGGGGGTGTGTGTGTGTGTGTGTATAAAAGGTTAGTGAGTTTCTGGACTCCTGAAAGACCCTTGCATCTTTCATCCAGTGCTGCACTGACGTGTCTGGATTCTGAGTCATGGGGAAAGCACCAGAATTGTCAAAGGATCTGCGGGAAAATGTAACTGAACTGTATAAAACAGGAAAGGGATATAAAAAGATATCCAAGCAATTGGGAATGCCAATCAGCAGTGTTCAAACTCTAATTAAGAAGTGGAAAATGAGGGATTCTGTGGAAACCAAATCACTATCAGGTAGACCAACAAAAATTTCAGCCACAACTGCCAGGAAAATTGTTCGGGATGCAAAGAAAAATCCACAAATAACTTCAGCTGAAATACAGGACTCGCTGAAAAAAAGTGGTGTGCTTGTCTCAAGATGCACAATAAGGAGGCATTTGAAGTAAAATGGGCTGCATGGTCGAGTCGCCAGAAGAAAGCCATTACTACGCAAATGTCCCAAAGCATCCCGCTTACAATACTCCAAACAGCACAGAGACAAGCCTCAAAACTTCTGGAACAAAGTCATTTGGAGTGATGAGACCAAAATTTAACTTTTTGGTCACAACCATAAATGTTTCATTTGGAGAGGAGTCAACAAGGCCTATGGTGAAAAGTACACCATTCCTATTGTGAAACACAGAGGTGGATCGCTGATGTTTTGGGGATGTGTGAGCTACAAAGGCACTGGAAACTTGGTCAAAATTGATGGCAAGATGAATGCAGCATGTTATCAGAAAATACTGGAGGAAAATTTGCACTCATCAGCCCGGAAGCTGCGCATGGGACGTACTTGGATGTTCCAACATGATAATGATCCAAAACACAAGGCCAAGTCGACCTGTCATTGGCTACAGCAGAATAAAGTGAAGGTTCTGGAGTGGCCATCTCAGTCTCCTGACCTCAATATCATTGAGCCACTCTGGGGAGATCTCAAACGTGCAGTTCATGCAAGACAGCCCAAGAATTTACAGGAACTGGAGGCTTTTTGCCAAGAAGAATGGGCAGCTTTACCATCTGAGAAAATAAAGAGCCTCATCCACAACTACCACAAAAGACTTCAAGCTGTCATTGATGTTAAAGGGGGCAATACACGGTATTAAGAACTGGGGTATGTAAACTTTTGATCAGGGTCATTTGGGTAGTTTCTGTTGTCATTATGATTTAAAAAGAGTAAACACAGTTGTCTGACAATAAATGGCTTCACCCAACCACTAACCATGAGTGAAAGAAAAGTTTGAGAGTTATCATTCATATTCTCTGACAAATGGCCAGAAAATCACAAATTCTGCTAGGGTATGTAAACTTATGAGCACAACTGTATATATATACACACACACACACATACACATGTATGCATATCTGTGTGTATATATATATATATATATATATATATATATATATATTTAGTGACAGTACTGTCCGGATGCCATCCCGGGTGTTTGCAGAACAGGGCACAACAGTTCGGGTGCCCCGGGCTAAGGCAACCTGGGTTTAGGGCTGGACCAAGAGGAAGCCCAGGGAGGTGTTGGAACACAGCAGGTTGTCTCTTTAATGTTGTGTCAAAGATTATCTGGCAGTTGGAAATTATGTTATTGTATTGATGTTGATACATAGAAATACCCGGCAGTTTCATACATGAGATCCCATCCATGCAGGTCCAGTCCTGGTATTGGAGCTAGTGCTCCCAGCAATCAGGCACACCTGTGCCACACTTTTATAAAGCTCATTAGGACAATGGCTCAGGGCTCCTGATGCCAACAAGTGGCCAGGCGATAGAGGGTGGGCCAGTGGGTTAGAGACAGGGAGCCTGAGATTGTGTACATGCTGTTTGTGAACCGGTGTCTAATTAAGGTACCCATTGAAACTTGCTGTGAAACGTCGGTTTACTATGCTGTGGAAGTAAACGTTCTGCTTTTCTTTCATACAACTGTGTCAGCGTCTTGTCTGGTGGATGGTCGCTTGTTACAATTTGGCGCCCGAACAGGGACCTTCTGCTGGATGCACCAAGCATAGCGGGAACCCAGCAGCTGCACGAGCAGCAGGAGCCGTGACAGTCTCCACAGACTCTGCAAACTTCCTCTGGTCAGGTTAGTAACTAGCCAGGGTGTGTGTGTCATTAGTTAAATGTGTGTTTTTTCTTGTTGAATTATTGTTTGGTGGTGTATGTTAAGGGATGTGAGATTCATATTCATTTACCTTGCTGTGAAAATCGGTTTACTATGCTGTGGAAGTAAACGGTCTGCATTTCTTTCATACAACTGTGTCAGCGTCTTGTCCATACCTCCCAAGTGTCCCGATTTCAGCAGGACAGTCCCACTAATTGGACACTGTCCCATTGTGCCTCCCACGGGTCACAGTGTCCCGCGGGTGGGAGGGCAGTTGGGAGAGGTAGTGATCACCGCTGCTCTGTTTTGCAAAGCAGCCAGTTATCACACTGAATAGATCTATCAGCACAAGGAGGGTAGCCGGGGGCTGTGCAGCAGCTCATGAAGCGCTGGACATGCCCCCAAAATGATAAAAATGGGGATCGCGACAAAATAGGCCCTGACCCCTTAATGGTAGGCCCCACCCCTGTACATGAAGCTCCACCCCCTTTTTGGGCATGCTGTGTCCCTATTTACACGCGACAGAAGTTGGGAGGTATGTCTTGTCTGGTGGAAGGTCACTTGTTACTTATATAATATAAAATAGGATTTTAATACCTACCGGTAAATCCTTTTCACTTAGTCTGTAGAGGATGCTGGGGATGCTTCAAGAACCATGGGGTACAGACGGGATCCGCAGGAGCCATGGGCACTTTAAGACTTTAAATGGGGTGTGAACTGGCTCCTCCCTCTGTGCCCCTCCTCCAGACTCCAGTTATAGGAACTGTGCCCAGGGAGACAGACATTTTCGAGGAAAAGGATTTATTTTATTATTTTAAACTAAGGTGACATACATACCAGCTCACACCTCAAACACGCCGTACAACATGGCATTAAACAACACATGCAACGGCATGACCAACATCAGCCACAGACTGACTGTACTTAACTCAACATGAGTGTAACCAAAACCAAACTGCAGATACAGCCCGCACTGGGACGGGCGCCCAGCATCCTCTACGGACTAAGAGAAAAGGATTTACCGGTAGGTATTAAAATCCTATTTTCTCAAACGTCCTAGAGGATGCTGGGGATGCTTTAAGAACCATGGGGTTTATACCAAACCTCTAGAACGGGCGGGAGAGTGCGGATGACTCTGCAGCACCGATTAACCAAACAAGAGGTCCTCCTCAGCCAGGGTATCAAACTTGTAAAACTTTGCAAAGGTGTTTGAACCCTACCAAGTAGCAGCTCGGCAAAGCTGTAATGCCGAGACCCCTCGGCAGCCGCCCAGGAAGAGCCCACCTTTCTGGTAGAATGGGCTTTCACTGATTTCGGTAACGGCAATCCTGCCGAAGAATTAGCCTGCTGAATCGTATTACAGATCCAACGCGCAATAGTCTGCTTGGAAGCAGTAGCCCCAATCTTGTTGGGAGCCCACAGGACAAACAGAGCCTCGGTTTTCCTAATCTGCGCCGTTCTGGCGACAGATCTTCAAAGCTCTAACCACATCGGGAGACTTCGATTCCGCCAAGGCGTCAGTAGCCACTGGCACCACAATAGGCTGGTTTATGTGAAATGATGAAACCACTTTTGGCAGAAATTGCTGATGAGTTCTCAACTCCGCTCTATCAGCATGGAAGATTAAATAGGGGCTTTTGTGAGACAAAGCCGCCAACTCAGATACCCGCCTTGCGGATGCCAAGGCCAACAACATGACTACTTTCCAAGTAAGGAATTTTAACTTAACCTTACGTAAAGGTTCAAACCAATGAGATTGCAGGAACTGCAATACCACATTAAGATCCCACGGTGCCACAGGAGGCACAAATGGAGGTTGGATGTGCAGCACGCCTTTCACGAAGGTCTGAGCTTCTGGAAGGGAGGCCAATTCTTTCTGAAAGAAAATTGATAAGGCCGAAATTTGTACTATAATAGAGCCTAACTTTAGGTCCGCATCCACACCTGCTTGCAAAAAATGGAGCAGACGCCCCAGCTGAAATTATTCCGTAGGAGCCTTGGATTCACATCAAGACACTTTCCTCCAAATACGGTGGTAATGCTTTGCCGTAACTTCTTTTCTAGCCTGAAGAAGTGTGGGAATGACTTCACTGGGAATACCCTTTCTGGTTAGGATCTGGAGTTCAACCGCCATGCCGTCAAACGCAGCCGCGGTAAGTCTTGATACACGCACAGTCCTTGTTGTAACAGGCCCTCCCATAAAGGAAGAGGCCAGAGATCTACTATGAGTAACTCCTGAAGATCTGGATACCAAGCCCTCTTTGGCCAGTCTGGAACAATGAGTATCGCCTGAACCCTTGTTCTTCTTATAATCTTAATCACCTTTGGAATGAGTGGAAGTGGAGAGAACACATAGACCGATGGGAACACCCACGGTGTCACTAGGGCGTCCACCGCTATTGCTTGAGGGTCCCTCGACCTGGAACAATATCTCTGAAGTTTCTTGTTGAGGCAGGATGCCATCATGTCTATTTGAGGAATTCCCCAAAGACTTGTCACTTCTGCAAAGACCTCTTGATGAAGACCCCACTCTCCCGGATGGAGATCGTGTCTGCTGAGGAAGTCTGCTTCCCAGTTGTCCACTCCTGGAATGAAGACTGCTGACAGAGCGCTTGCATGTTTCTTCGCCCAGCGAAGAACTTTTGTGGCCTCGGCCATCGCCGCTCTGCTCTTTGTTCCACCCTGGCGGTTTATGTATGCCACTGCTGTTATGTTGTCTGACTGAATCAAGACGGGCAGACTGCGAAGAAGATGTTCCGCTTGCAGAATGCCGTTGTAAATGGCCCTTAATTCCAGAATGTTTGTGCAGACAAGCTTCCTGTCTTGACCATATTCCCTGAAAGTTTCTCCCCTGCGTGACTGCTCCCCAGCCTCGGACATTTGCATCTGTGGTCACCAGGACCCAATCCTGAATCCTGAACCTGCGTCACTCCAGAAGGTGAGAACTGTGTAGCCACCACAGTAGGGAGATCCTGGTCCTGGAAGATAGGATTACTTTCCGGTGCATGTCCAGGTGAGACCCGGACAACTTGTCCAACAGGTCCCACTGAAACACCCTGGCATGGAACCTGCCATACTGAATGGCCTCGTAGGCCGCCACCATCTTCCCCAGCAACCGAGTGCATTGAAGAATCGACACTTGCCGATTTCAGAATCTGTTTTACCATG